>NW_015183880.1:0-2401 GCF_001447785.1 Gekko japonicus
CCACAACGGGCCTTTTTCCTAGTAGTAGATATATAGGAAACCCCTTGTTGTCCTTGTAGCCTCTAGTTTGGCTCTAAGGCCAAACTGAGTTCAAGCAGGACTGGCTGACATTATTTGTTACTCCGTGTGAAAACTTAATTTGTTGTTGCTGGCATCAGAAGTAACAGTGAGACAGAATGACCACCTCAAAGGGCCTGATTATGCCATTTGATTCCTTCCTCCTAAAACTGTATCCTGTAGTGACTATGTCACCACCTGCTGCATTAGAAGCATAGCTCTGCTGCCTAATCTGTGTCTATGGAAAAGGCTGAATTGTTGCTGTGGTCACTAGTGGTCACAAAGCAGTTGAAGGATTATGTTTTTTTAAAATAAGCTTTTATTTTAAAGGTGAGAAAGAAAATGATGATGGGGAACTTTTTCTAAGATGTTGCTGACAATATGTGGATATGTGGAGTTAAAGGCCCACAAGTCAAAATATGACTGAGAAATAGGTCACTTTAGTATTTAGGCACAATTCACAATTCCAGAAAGATTCTCTTTGCTTAGACGGTTATGTGACAAATGCTCCAGTTGAATAACTGTGAGGTGAGCACCCAGATCTCTCTTCTTCAGAAGTTATTGGTACCATTTTCCCCTCCAAGCAATGATAGTACAAGGCTGGAAATGGGGGATGTGGACCTAGCATTGTCAGATTTCCCTATCCAGGTTGGGAAACTCCTGAGAATCTGAGGATGGAGCCTGGGAAGGATAGGGACTTCAGTGGGGTAGAACATCATAGAGTCCACCCTCCAAAGCAGCCATCTTCTCCAGTGGACCTGATCTCTTTAGTCTAGAGACGAGCTGTAATTCCAGGGCATCCCCAGGTACCATCTGGAGGCTGGCATCCCTAGGTGGATCACTCCAAGAATGCAGGCAACTGCTCTGGCTGTCACTTTCTCCTCAAGAAAACTTGTTTCTATTCCTGTTGGAATAGACACATCCTCAGCAGTGTTTCTTCTAAGCTGAGTTAGTGTGAGCTAGCTCACAGATTTTTAGCCTCTGGCTCACACATTTTTGTCTTTGCTCAGGAAGGATGGCTCCAGAGCAAACTAATTTAGCAGTAACCAAATCACTTGCTCATTTTATGCCAATAAAGGTATTGTATTTGTATTTGTACTTGCTCACAACTTGAATGCCAGTAGCTCACAAAGTAGAATTTTTGCTCACAAGACTCCACAGCTTAGAGGGAGCATTGATCCTCAGCACTATCTTTCTGTCTGACTATCTGTTTGTATCTCTCCACTCCCCACCGCCTTCCGCAGCCCTTTTTTCTCTATCCTTTCCAGCTTAAATCTCCAATTTTCCTGTTGCTTGGCAACACCTCAGCAAGGCAGCCAGAAATCCCCTTCTTTCCTTCCCCATAGATGGCAGTGTTTCTAGAGGCATATGGTGGGAAAGATGGAAAAGGCTTCCTCTGTTGGCTCATTTGGGACCACTTATCACTTAAATCCTCTCTTCCCAGATCTGTCTCTATCTGTAGCTATTTCAACAAGCAAACTAGAGGGAGAGTGGGGACAGCGAAGTCCCCTCCATCAGCCTAGTTGAGTCCAAGTGGCACTTATCTCCTCCCTTACTAGAAATTACTCCTGAACAGTGTTCATTGGCTGTTCTTTCTCATCATCACAATAAAAGTAATCTAGGATTGGGTCCAAGAGTTGATTTGTTTCCTCATCCCTTTCCATCATTTTTTTTCCTTTTGGATCCTGTGTTTTAAATTGCAGGCAGTTATTTTAAACTGT
This sequence comes from Gekko japonicus, assembly GCF_001447785.1. Taxonomy (NCBI): domain Eukaryota; kingdom Metazoa; phylum Chordata; class Lepidosauria; order Squamata; family Gekkonidae; genus Gekko; species Gekko japonicus. Next base: position 1,779 of record NW_015183880.1, read on the forward strand.
CACCTGTCCTCCTCACTGTAGTAAAAACAAAAGGCAGCATATAATAATTGACCGAAATGTGCCATGTACTGGATCATTAACAATTAACAGAGAGTTCACCAAAATACTGCTTTTATATTCATTTTAAATTTTACTAATTTACAGAGCAATCCCAAGCAAGTCTACTTAGGATCCTACTTGGGTCTGTTTAATGGAGCTTACTCCCAGGAAAGTGTTCTTAGGATTGCAATGTTAACAACGGTATAAACAAGTTTAGGAGTGCTGCCATTTTCCTGAAGAGCTGGTGGTAGTGGTCTCTCACCAATGTCATTTATCCTTGTAATTTCTGTGTTCGAGTGCTCCACTAGATGTTCCCAGAGACCAGGTTTATGATGATCTCTTGCTCCCAAACAAAGCTTGCTGTAGCAGTGGTTTGACAGAAAGTAATTAAAATGCTCAATGAACTGGAAAGCTACAACAAAGCCGTAAACCTCACCTTTTGAAGGAAAGGGAAAGATATAAGAAGTTCCTCTTCCTACGGTTCATAATTTTGAGTCAGCTGGAGGGAGGTATTTGCTCTGTTGATATCTGCGTATAGTTCTATGGTGGTGATGGTTAATTTGATCTGGCCAGATCTCTAGCAG
>NW_015183881.1:0-2377 GCF_001447785.1 Gekko japonicus
AAAGCATCCATTTTCTCCCGGAGAAGTGGGGGCTGGCATCCTTACGTCACTCTCTGGTTTGACATTAGTCCTGTTCATGCACTGCCAAAGTAGCAGGGGGTTCTGCTGGGCATCTGTACACTGCCCTTTGGTATGCTGGGCTTGCAAGAGTTCCTCCCACCTTGATTTTCCACTGCAGAAGTTCTCTTTGGCTTGGCACTTTGGTTTGTGGTTCTACTAGTATTACTGGGGTCTACAGTGGTTCTGTTGGACTTGTTGGTTCTTCCATGGGAGAGATGTGACCGATGATTGTTGCTTGCATGGCTTTTGCCTTGGAAGCAGCTTGGACTGTTCTTTCCTCCTCCATAGGAAATAAGGGAGGGGAGCTGGGGGCACTCCTTGGTCCAATCTACTTGAAATTTGGGTTATTTAAGGGACAGGCACCAGCAGCTCTGCTGCAGCTCCAAGCCTTGACCTGGATAGCCCAGGCTAGCCCAATCTTGGCAGATCTCAGAAGCTAAGCAGGGTCAGCCCTGGCTCATATTTGGATGGGAGACCATCTGGGGATACCAGGGTTGTTTCGCAGAGGCGGGCAGTGGCAAACCACCTCTGAATGTCTCTTGCCTTAAAAACCCCATGGGGTCTCCTTAAGTCAGCTGTGACTTGACAGCACTTTCCACCACCACCACATTTAAAAACAACCCCCCTCCAGTCACCCAGAAAGTTTCCCCATTGGGAAAAATGGACCCTAAATATTCAGAAACCCAGAAATATTGGAATGGAATACTGATATTTTGGGGGCCCAATATGCCAGAAGCCGAAAAATACCTTCTTCCTTTTTTTTTTTGCACACAATAAATTTCCTCAGAAGAGATTACTGGAGATTCATGATGCCTTTTGTAACAGATTTGTTTTTTCCCCAGTACGCAGGCTGAACAGATGGGAAGCAGGCAGGCACACAGGTGGCACTTTTCCTCAAGAAATATTAGCCTCCTACTTCAGTATCCAAGATTCTGTCCCTACAGGAAGAGACTGGGAAGTGAAACTGGCCCTGGAGCAAACCAAGCTGAGCAGCCTCTGCAGCCCTACAGGCCAGGTCAGAGGCACCAACAGTGGCCATCGGCTCACCCGTTGCTGCCTCCTGCAAATTGGCAGCAGGGAGGGAGAACGCCACGGGGAAACGTCATTGCTGCTGAAGGGTCTGAGCCATGTGAACCCTGAGGCTGAGCTGCTGGGGCCTGGTTCTGCTTGCTCCTGGCCAGCAGCAGCCCCCCAGGAAATTTCCCTGTAAATTAAATGGCCGATCCATCCCGTCAACCTACTTCTTATCCAACTTATCTAGGCAGTTCCAAACTTAGACTGTTTTTGTCTCTTCTGCTCATATTGGGGGTGGGGGGGGGATGTTTCCTTCAGACACCTTCTCCTCCCTTCCAGCAGATGGAATGTGTGACATGGTGGCTTGGAATAGTCACCAGGACTGTATTGTCCACCATAAGATGCTAGGTTATGCATAAAACTGCAGAGCCAAGGTAAAACCTATTTTGCATAAACGAGGAGCATATGGACAAAGACAACCATGTACACATTCCTAGCTTGTCATGAAACTCAGGCGTTTTCTGCAGGAGGACAGGTTTGTATAGCTTCCCTGTTGCCGGCGTTGCTGCCAGTACAGCACAGTAGCAACGGGGCCTCCACATGGCAGGTTTCCCCATGTTTTCGGAAAGAACCAGAAAATCATTGTAGCGTCAAGGAGGTGCAGGGGATTCACAGGCTGCTCTGACTGCACGAATTTTGTCCCTTTTTTTGCCAGCTTTGAGGTCAGAAGATTCCTGGAGATTTCATGGATGGAGCCTGTGGAGGGACCTCAGCCGGGCGATGAGACCATAGAGTCCACCGTCCAAAGCTGCCATTTTCTCCAGGGGAACTGAGCTCTGTAGTCTGGGGATCAGTTGCAATTCTGGGAGAGCTCCAGGCCTCACCTGGAGGTTGAGCCCATGTCTACATGCAGGCTGTGGCCTGATGTTGGTGAGTCCTCGGCAGAGTTAGAGGCAGGGTGGGGCTAGTTAGGGCTAGTTAGCTACCTGGATTAAGTGAGAAGTTAGTTTATACAAATCTGCGCAAAGTTGCTGTTTTTCCTTTAGAATTCAATCAGGACAGGGAAACTGCTCCGATGTGCCTCATCAGCTGGGTTTCCCTTCCACCCAGCCCATGGCCCAAGGAAATCACCTGCTGTTGTAAGGAGCCACCAGCAGCTGATGGGATGTTGTAAGCCTCTCTTTGCTTTGCCTTTGACTATGCGTTGTCTTGCACTTATCATCTTTTACCGTTTGTGCTTACCATCTTTTATCACAAGTGATTTGTCCTCTCTTTGGGTACTCTTTAAAGTTGAGAGCAGAAC
>NW_015183882.1:0-2307 GCF_001447785.1 Gekko japonicus
CCCTGGATTGATGGAGCTTCAATGCTTCTATGGCTCATCTGTCTTGCTCTGACCTATGAGAATTCACTTGTCTTCCCTGGCAATGTTTAATTGATATTATGCCCTACAATGTTTACTGCTTTATCAAATGCATATTTTGTACTATGCCTCATTACTGTCTGTACTGTGTTCAGTGTTCCCTCTAAGCTGTGGAGTCTTGTGAGCAAAAATTCTACTTTGTGAGCTACTTGCATTAAAGTTGTGAGCAAGTGATTTGGCTACTGCATAAATTAGTTTGCTCTGGGGCCATCCTTCCTGAGCTGAGACAAACCCCCCGAAATGACCTCTGCTGCTTTATCAAATGCATATTTTGTACTATGCCTCATTACTGTCTGTACTGTGTCTATAACTCTAATAAAGTTATTTTGAAAATGAAAAAAAAATGAGTGCATGGTTTGGGATGGCCCAGGCTATAGAATCTCATCAGATCTCAGAAGCTAAAGCACGGTTGGCCTTGGTTAGTACTTGGAAGGGAGACCAGCAAAGAATTCCAGGGCTATTATGCAGAGGCAAGCAATGGCAAACCACCTCTCTTCATCTCTTGCCCTGAAAATCCTACAGGGTCAAACCACAAGTCAGCTGTGTCTTGATGGTGTTTGACATCATATGGGTTGGGAATCCCAGGAGCATGGTTTTGGAGGAGCATTTTAGGCTGCTGTGGGGAGGTGGGGAAACCATGCTCTGGGGTGGGAGTCGTCCTGCTCACAGAAGCATTAGGCTGGATCCATGCCTCCGTATGGATTGTGTGGAGGAGGGGGGGCACATTACAGGTTTGTATCAGACCCACAAAAATGATGCCTAGAACCTGGTCCTGTCATTTTCTGTGGTGCTGTGAGGGATCCTGGGATATACCTCCTTGACTTGCACCCTGCTTCGCTGGAGTCTTTCAAACTGTCACTGCCCTCAACAATGCATGGCTATTTATGCAAGCCCTGAACATGTGCCTTCACCCTCTTAAAGAATGAAACAGATTCAAGCATAGCAACCTGTGAGTAAGATACACTCACAAGCCAGAGCTGTGCAGTAACCTGGGGCAAAACAGAGCATCTTAAACAAACAGGTTTGTTTTGGAAAAACAGAGCACCAAAACTGGGAATATTCAGGAACAGTGTGCTGATTTAGGATGGTTACACAGTGGGATAATTCTCTGCAAGTCATGGCTGTTTCAGTAGTAGAAGCATGTGGAATTACAGAGGAGGATGACAACAAAGCAAAATCACCCACCTTCTATTACAGAAGAAAAGGCCCTTGTTTCAATATGGCTGCTGGCCTTAGGAATTAGGTGATTCTGAATTAATTCAGAAGAAGAGGTTTTTTTATACCCCACTTTTCTCTATCCTAAGGAGTCTCAAAGTGACTTACAGTCATCTTTCCCTTCCACTCCCCACCACAGGCACCTTGTGAGGTAGGAGGGGCTGAGCAAGTTCTGAGAGAACTGGGACTGGCCCAAGGTCACCCAGCAGCTTCATGTGGAGGAGGGAAGAATTCAACCTGGTTCTCCAGATAGGAGTCCACCACTCAACCACTATACCACACTTAGCTCCAAATTGCTTCATTTATCCAAAGGCTTAGAGACAAAGTCTTCGCAAGAAAGGAGGTCACCCAGTAGAGTAGCATTCATTAGGAAGTAGCTGTTGGAATGTCTGGTCTACCGTTATATCATGTCTATACATACACATATAGAGAACATCAGATCCTTGGATATGTCCAGCTATATTTGTGACATGGATGTACACACTTGCAGGAAGGTTTTACTTGTGGCGAAGCTATTGCAGCTGAAGCGGCAATTAAGTGAAGGGGAAAGCATGCGCATGTGAAACGATACAAAACAAAACTTGGCAGCTTGCTGACATATCCAGCTATATTTGTGACATGGATGGTTTTCTGTTCAGATAAATAGACTATGTGGCTGTACTATAGTCAAGGAAAGTACCACAAGAGCATATAAAATAAGACTGTCATATGGCCATTGATGAGCATGCACATAACAAGAAAAGAATAATTAGGAAAAATGATGTTAGTAGGACTCAACCAAGAAGATATAAGCAGGATCCCCTTATGGAAGTGTGGTGGCCAGTAAACACTTTTAGAAGGAAAGCCAGGCATCGGGGGGAAACCAAATAAATATAAAACTATGTCTGTATCAATATTATACCAAGCATTTTATTGCAGTGATGATGTGAATAAGCAACCTGATGAGGTGTGTGTGGGAAGTTGGGGTGGCTCCAGTGGGCTTTTTCACTCAATTTCACCCAGTTCCCCTCCATA
>NW_015183883.1:0-1909 GCF_001447785.1 Gekko japonicus
TTCTCCAGATTAGAGCCCGCCGCTCTTAAGCACTACGCCACGCTGGCTCTCAGGCACGGCGAAGTTGTCAAGCCTGCTCCCGTCCTGTGGGTCTTTGCCCGTGGGCAGACGTTCCCCCGCCCTCCCAAGCCATGCCAAGATGTTGGAGCTGCTGCCTCAACGCCCACCTTTCAAAACTGCAGCCCGTGAAACACCACCTAGCGGAAACGGGGCGGGTGGGTAAAAAAGCAGAGCGACTCCACTCGAGAGTGCAAAAGGAACTATTATTGCATGTCGCGTGCTTCCGGCAGAACCGATTAACGTGACGCGCTGAGCCCTTTCCGCGATGTGCAGGTGTCGGCATAACTGGCGGCTCCCACAGTCTCGTCGCAGGGGGCGAACAGAACCTGTCAAGAGGACTTGGAAAAATGCCGTCGTTCCAGCCAGAGGAAGGCCAAATATTTCTCTCCTTGGCCAAGACTGAATTGCAAATAGGTTGTCGGGTCCCGCCTGGCCACTGGCAGGGGATGCAGAGGTAGGGTTGCCAGATCCAGGTTGGGGAACGCCTGGAGATTTGGGGATGGAGCCTGGGGAGGGCGGGGACCTCAGTGGGGTCCCAGGCAGTGTTCCCTCTAAGCTGAGTTACTGTGAGCTGGCTCACCGTTTTTTAGCCTCCGGCTCACACACGTTTTTGCCTTGGCTGAGGAGGGCTCCAGAGCAAAATAATTGATGGAGCCAAGCCGCTCGCCCACAACTTTAATGCCGGTAGCTCACAAAGTAGGATTTTTGCTCACAAGACTCTACAGCTTAGAGGGAGCATTGCTACTAGGCCATAAGAGCCCACCCTCCAAAGCATCCATTTCCTCCAGGGAAACTCATCTCTGTAGTCTGGAGACCATTAACAATTCTGGGGATCTTCGCTCCCTCTGAGCTGTGGCGTCTTGTGAGCAGTAATTCTGTCTTGTGAGCGACAGGCATTAAAGTGGTGAGCCAGCGATTTGGCTGCTGCATCAATTAGTTTGCTCCGGAGCCCTCCTTCCTGAGCGAAGACAAAAATGTGTGAGCCGGAGGCTAAGCAACTGTGAGCTAGCTCACACTAACTCGGCTTAGAAGGAACACTGATCCCCCAGGTCCCACCTGGAGACCAATGTTCCCTCTAAGCTGTGGAGTCTTGTGAGCAAAAATCCTCCTTAGTGAGCTACTGGCATTAAGGTGGTGAGCGAGTGACTTGGCTACTGCATAAATCACGTTGCTCTGGAGCCATCCCTTCCTGAGCTGAGACAAAACCGTGTGAGCTGGAGGCTAAAGAACTGTGAGCTAGCTCACACTAACTCAGCTTAGAGGGAACACTGATCCCCCAGGTCCCACCTGGAGACTGGCATCCCTAACCGCAAATCTCTACCTTCTGGCAACAGTGGAGGGCATGCCCCTAAAAGATTTAGAAGCAGTTCAAAAAACATCGCCAGTAGACTACACCTTTTCAATATTTCCAGTTTGTTCTTAGAATGTTCAGAGGCGATCCAACGCCCCTCCCTCTACAATTCTGGGGTTCGGGCTTCCAAGGAAGCCCGGATTCTAAGGCAGACGACCGAACTAACCATGGCTTTTCAGGCGGAGAACCCGCCTCTCCGGTTCTCTTCTATGTCGTGCCGAGGCTTGACGATGCCCTGCATCGTTGGGATGACCGAATGGAGTGACAAACCGGGGTTTCTTCTCTCGCCAAGCCAACGGGGCTTAAACCGTGGTTTGGAAGAGTGAAAACCAAACCCCGGTTCGTGGGCTTTGGCCAACAAGGGTGGAAGGGCGAAACGGGAATTTACGGTACCAAGGAAGGCAGGGGAGAGGAGGGTGGAAGGAGGGGGAGAAAGAACACCCCGAGGCTGACATTTGGATGGAACGAGCCACTTAAGAACATAAGAGAAGCCCATGT
>NW_015183884.1:0-2340 GCF_001447785.1 Gekko japonicus
CTACTATTGATCTTTTGATCTGCAGTCAATAGACCTACGTGTTCCAGCTGGTTCTGGTCGTGTGGACTCCCTTTGTTTTCCATTTCTTCCCATCCATTCTTCATTGGAACAACCAAGCTCTAAGGCAGATAAGTATCGCCCATCATCTCCCCTACCTGCTAATGCAACTGTGCTTATTTCCTACTTTAAATCTTAGGAACTTGATTAAATGTGTGAGTGCATCAGTATTGTTTGTATGAGATGTAACATCTATTTTAACTACAACAGCCTCATAATCCTTTGCTGGTCACCCAAGGTGGGATCAGGACCTTGGTATACATTGGCAAGAACCCATTTATAAATTGCCAATTGCTGTAAATAAAGCGATTCGGCTAACATACTCATCATATATAGAGAGAGAGGCTAGTGGATTAATAAAACAACAACAAATTAAGCCACAAAAATAAAAATACCAATTGGTTGCACATGTACAAATTTCCTATTTTTCCTTCCCAGTAACAGCAAGGTCCATTTTTTTTATTTAAACCGTTTATACCCAAAACATAGAAGATAACAACATACTGCACCATACATAATTTTTGCCTTTCCCTTTTCCCTCCTCTTTCTAACACTTTCTTTTCCCTTTCAACTTCACTCAAATGTCTTGCATCTTTATGTTCCCGAGGTTCCAGTTAGAAATCACTTCTTCCATTTTTCACAAAAACAGTCATCATTTTTTTTCAACTTTAAATTTCTTTACCAAAGCCCTTCTTCCTCCTTTCCTTTTCCCCCTCGTATTCTTTTTCACATATAGCTTTTTTGTTGCTTCCTTTTCCAAAACACAGCTTGTTATTCCTTTTAAACAACATCTCTTGTATTTTGGTTCTCTTTTCCCCCTGAAGTCAGGTGGCTATTAAGTGATTCTCCCGTCTTCTCCTGAGGGCAGCTTTGTTCTTCTGCAAGTCCTTGGGCTTGTTGAGATATTTTGATAGTTTTTCACCAAGTTGTTACAAGCGATTTTAACTGCTTGCTTAATTTCTCGCCTCAGAAAATTTTGAAATTGCTCCCAAGTTAGGTCTCCCAATTAGTGTATCTGGATCGATCTCCTCGTCCTCTACTCCTGCCTCCATTTCTCAACAATCTCTAGTTTTTCCAATCTCTCAGTTCTCACAATACCATTTAGTTTGTTGCATTTCAACCACTCATCATTTTCTGTTCCTAACAAACAATAGCAGCTCAAACAAGATGAGACTTTTTTCTTACTCCCTCCATTTTAGATGAAGTTTGCTCCCAACCACTTCCTGGCCGCTTTCTTAAAGTTGGAGCTAACTGCTTGGGTGATTTAATCCAAAACCAAACGAGTTTCTCTTGATCCTACGTGCGCTGATCTTCTTTTACAATGTGCTCCAAAGTTAAAAAAAAAATCCCACAAAAGTTAAAAAAAACACGAATGGTCGCAGCTTGATAGAAAATGGTATCCATGTTCTGTCCGTAGAACGCCCCCGCTTCAGGGCAGTAGCGGACACCCCCCATTCGCCGATTTTGGGAGGGGCCATCCCAAAGCCCTCTGCAACCAGCCCTCTCTCCGGGAGGTCTAGCAAAGCCCCCACCCCCCCCCCCCCCCCGGCAGCCAGGAGGGCTCCAAAAGGAGCGCAAAATGATTGGGCATCTCGGAGCTGCCAAGAAACCGCCCGTCTCTGTGGCCAAGCAGTAGTAAATATTACAGTAAAAACACAACAAGGTTAAAAACAATATCAATACTGATCAGGACAATATCGTAGAATTCAACACGTTGAACATCAGGGCGAAAGTTTTGCACAGATCTTCTTGGTAGCCAGTACATACAGCAACATCATGTAGGTGATATTATGGTCATCATCATTGAAGAGGGAGATGATTTTGTCTGCCGCTGAGTGTGAGGCTAGCCTGGCTAAAATGGCTGCAAGTCTCTTGGCCCTGGGAATCACATAAAGGTCACGAGACAGGACACAATGAAGGAGATCCTGCAATTCCAGGGCTCCGCAGATACATACTCGCTGAGCAACTGGTGTATGCTGGTAATGGCCAGCTAACATGGCGATTGTCATTATTTGAAATCGGAGGGCTGTAAAGGCTTCTTTAAGTTTGTTGAAGGTGATGCTAGACAACCTGAAGCTCTGTTGTGATACCGTTTGAGCAGTTTAAACCAAGAGGGAAATATGGAAATGGTAATACTTCCCCTATCTAAGGCAGCAATACATCTATATTAAATGTCAGATCCTGAGTTTTGAACCCATCTAGAAGGAGGCTCTGGGGGTCAACAGGTATTGCATAATGGCAGAAAAGCCTGTGGTAAGAACATAAGAGAAGCCAGTCTAACAC
>NW_015183885.1:0-2301 GCF_001447785.1 Gekko japonicus
CAAGACTATTGGTCCAGATCCAAAATGTAAATACATGAAAAGGCAGAAAGGACTGGTTTAATGGATCATAATGTCACAGTCATTTAAACATGCAAATGAAGAAAAGGGTAGAGTGAGATGATTGGGCTAATGGCTGGTGATGTCACAATGGCTCAAAATCAAATAAAGGAAACTGCACAGGGAGAGGATTGGTCTAGTAGATGCTGGTGTCACAACGGTAACAAAATGCAAACTGGAAAGATGGCACAGCTTTGGACTGGATGTTGCCGATAACAAACTGCTACAAACATGCAACTGGGGGGAGGGCAGAGAAAGAGGATTAGCCATAGTGGCTGGTGATTTCACAGGGTCCAAAGGTGTAAATCAGAACACAGGTAAGTAAGAGGATTGGTTCAGAGACTGCTGTGTCACAGTGATTTGTAATGTAAGTTGAGGAAAAGGTAAAGAATCGATAGATCTAGTGGACAGCGATAACATCATAATCATTTGAAGGTCCATCACCTCCCATGCTATCCAGCCTACCAGTGAAGATCTGCCTCTCAAACTCTGCTCTTGGTACCCCCACTGGCTTGGTTACCCCACCGGTCAGGCAGGTGAGGACTAGAGGTAGGACACTTTCTGTCATAGCACCTTGCCACTGGAACACCCTTCCCCTTGAGGCTTATGTGGCACCTACTTTACTTTCTTGTAGGTGCCAGGTTAAAACACATCTTTTTACCCAGGCTTCTAATCAGGGGTTTTATCTTATGAGCTGTTTAATGGTCTTCTTCTCTTTTATGAGTGGTTTTTATGCCACTTTGGGTTTTCTGTCATTTGTGTTTTTAATCGTAAGCCTCCTCAAGCGTGACGCTGAAGAAGTGGCATAAAAAGATTCTAAATATAAATAAATATATGGCAAAAAAGCAAGTTTGGAAGGGCAGATAATTGGCCTGTGTGTTTTTATTACTTATTTTATGAAAACATTTATCTCCAGGCTTTCCTCGCAGGTAAAGGTGGCTTATAATAACAGTTAAACAATTTTCAGTTAAAACCAAAAATAAAATAGGAAAACCAAAATATCCCCTCTCCCCGCCCCTTCAAATATGTCAACCATTAAACCTCCCTTAAAAGCCCTAGCAAATAGGCAGGTCTTGCAGCACCTCCTGAAGATCTCGGGGGGGGGGGGCTCACCTCTTCCGGGAGCCCAGGGCTATTTTTTGGGGGGACAGCACCATGACGTTCCAGCTGCCTTCCGAGCCCACCCCTCCCCGCCCCTCCCTTGCCAAAAGCCCTGCTTTTGAGCCACCAGCTGGAACCCCGCAGCCCCGGTACACTCCTGCACCTGTTGAGTGCTCTGGTGAGAGCGAGAGGGGAAGTGCTGAGGTTGCCCCCTTCCCGGCAGGGCTCCCGAGACTGGGCTGCTTTGCAGGTGAGGTGCCCTTCCCTGCGCGCCAAGGCAACTCGCCATGAGTCTGCATTTAAAACAAAACCAAAAAAAAAGACACCCAGGCGGGGGTGGGAAACGATTTGCGACCAGCCCAGCCAGAGCGGGAGAGGGCCCAAAGCAACTTGTTTTCCACCCAGGCAGCTTTGCAAAGCCCGACCCAACTTTTTTTCATTCTGTGCCCAGGAGGGGAGGGGAGGGAAGAGCGAGGGCGGCATACGTGGGGGTGGATGTGGGGAGAGGGGGGTTTGGGCCCCAAAAGAGTGGGGAAGATGCTCAGTGGTGTGCAGGATAGAGGGGGGGCACATCCCTGCCCCTGCAGCCCCATTTCTGCTTCTTCCCCCCTGGAGCTGGCCAGCCGGCCACACCCAGGTAAAGCAAGGGGAGCAGGGTGCCGGCTCATGGCCGCCCCTTGTGAGCCAGCTTCCCAGCCCGCCTGGCTGAGCCCTGCAACCGCTGAGAGCACCTTGAGCTTGGCGGAGGTGGGGAGGCCACCCGAGAGAGAGTGCAGGTCTGTGAAAGAGAGGCTGGATGCCTGGAATCAAACCCGGAGCTTCTCAGCTCCTCACCTAGACTGTCGGACAGTCTGGGCGAAAATGTCATCTCCTTCCCCCCTTTAAAGTCTGCTTTGTGAAGAAGGGGGTTGGTACCCTGTCGGTCGTCCAATTTCATGGCCACCTTACCAGGTTTGGGGCAATCCCTTTGCTAGAGCTGCTCACCGGCTTCCTTCAGTCTCTTGCCGGGCTTTCCCAATTTGGGCTGATCCAGCCAATGAGCTTTAACACACACACCCTTCCCTTCATCTTAGGTGTTGTATGGGGGAGGGGTTGAGAGGTAGCTGTTCTCCATCAATCGATCTGACTCTCTATGGTTTTAGG
>NW_015183886.1:0-2330 GCF_001447785.1 Gekko japonicus
TATCGGGGCAAACTGTCCGTCTGAACTCAGCCTCGGGTTAAGATGGACTATTTAGGCTGCTAATCTCCCTATGAACACCCACCAGGAGTGGGCTTAAATAATGGACGCCTTACAACCACGGTTTTGAATGTACATTTGGGATCGTCACCCAGATTAACACAGTAAATCATGGCTAAATTGTTCTGTCTGCACCGTATCAGTGGAAAGGTTTCAATGGCCTGAAACCACAGCTCAGAAAAAATACTGGAAATGTCTGACATACTTACTTCAGTATAAGATTCAATTTCATATCTCCTGTAAAAACAGCACATGAAAATGTCAGCTCAAAAGAATATCTTCAAATCAGCGAAATTACTATCTACTTATACATTTGTAACGCGTTAATCTCAATCCTCCTTGCATGAAGTACAAACGGCATTTTTAAAAAATGGTTTCTGAAATTGTTATCAGTACATCAAGCAAGACAAAACACATACAAGGGTGGACCCCCTATCCACACACACATTCCACCACCAACAACAACGCTCAAGTAAGGCCTCCAATGTTTCAAATGTACCTGCCTTATATCTAGCTCACTGCAAACTTTCTACCGTCTTGGGCTTAGAAAGGTCTCTTGGGCCACAGTTAGATGTACCATTCAGTGTGGAGGGGAAGTAAGCCTATTTTCCCCAGCTGAAATTGACACAGCGTTGCGCGAGCACACATCCTTTGTAGCTGCCGGCTCAGCCTTTCACTGCCCAATCAGATAGCATATGGCTGAGTCGTTGGGTTTTTTTTGCCTTTTGTTTCTCATGCGCATAAATGTGGAATCGCACCCCCACACTGAGGGTTCCCCATGGAGTATGCGGTTATGCGCATACTGCTAAGCAAGTTTTTTTAAAAAGGCACCAAGTCGGGATGGAATGAGTAGACCATCCCGATGGCATGAGAGCGTGCTTGAGCGATCAGACAGGGGAAAGTCCGTCCATAGTCCATTGGCAAGCATTAAGACTGGACTTTCCCCAGTGTCTTTTAACTCCGCTTCCATGGCAGGGCAGCACGGGGTGCTGATGGCTGCAGGACCTTTCCCAGATGTCGCTGTCTGATCATGCCCTTTAGATCCATAAGGCATTCTCGCTGAGTTGGATTTAAAGGCACATCTGACCACAGCCTTTTTGAGATTGTTTAATTGGAGATGCTGCAGATGGACTCTGGATACATGCAAAGTAGGTGCTTTAAGAGCCCTGTTTCTTCCTCAGTTATATTCTCTAATCCCCCCCCCCCAATATACTTCCATTGTGGAACTCAAACTGGTTGGTTCCTGAAGTGGGTAGTGAGGCTCTAGAATGCAGGATTCAAGATATTTTGTCAACTGCATTCAGCTAAAAGAGCACCATTTCCCAATAAACTTGTTAAATTACTGCTCACAGAATCCAGCGGCAGAATGCTGCTCAAACCAATCAACTGGAAAATCTGTAAGACATTCCCAGCATTCCAAGTTGCAGACGTAGTTACCTTCCTCCTAGCTTTTCAACATGCTGGAGCAAACAGCTGTAAAGATCGTTGCTTTTGCGGTTCAACTCTGCAAGGAGTTCGCCAAAGTAGCGGGAGTCCACCTGGTCATTTGTTTCTGGGATGCTCATCACCTAATGGGAGAAGATAAGGACACCATTAAGGCTAGGTCAGACATGCATCATGCACAACTCTTGATGCTTATGAGCTGAATGTGTGAAGCGTTGCCATGGAAGTGTTGACAACGGGCAATGTGACACTTCCGCCTGCCATACTTCATATGTGAGGGCTAATCCTTGATGGCTCGTCCACATGTGAAAATCAGCACTTGATGCTGAAGGTGTGGTCCACTGGATGGAATAAGACTGCAGAATCCCAGGGCCTCGACCTGCACCACTGCAGGTACGTGTCGGGGGCAGGGGGGAAGAGGCACGTGTATAGAATACATATAGCAAGAACCTGCCTTTGAGTGCAAAACAAGCACAAAAGGAAGAGAATGGTTTTAGCCTAGCCCACTCCCTCAGTGCTGGTTCTCTCTCTCTCTCTCTCTTGCTGTCAAGGCAAGAGAGGCTCATTCACGGCAGGCAGCTTTTTGATTTGTTCATGTACAGGCACATTCCTGACTGATGAATTTTTCTGTCTCAGGGTGTTAACCTCCTAATTCTAGTGTCTATGTTCACTAGCACAGTCAACATGTTATTAGAATCACAGAGTGGGAAGGGACCTCAAGGGTCATCTAGTCCAACGCCCTGAACAGTGCAGGAAATTCACAAATATCTCCTCCTCCACACCACCAGCGACCCCCGTTCAACGCCCAGAAGATGACGAAAAACCTCCAG
>NW_015183887.1:0-2890 GCF_001447785.1 Gekko japonicus
GAAGATGCGGAGTAAAAACCTACCACATATGATATACTAGTTTCCAGAAAATGCGGGGCAAGAGCGGGCGTCTGATTGCGTTTCTGCTTGAATCCCATGGCATCCGGCGTCCGTCCATGTCCCATCACACACCGGAGGTTTGTGGTTTTTGTAAGTCTCCACAGGATGCGCACAAACGATCATGTGCATGCACAAACTTCGGTGTGGAAAAAAAATCCCGTTTGGCACAGAAGTGCCGGTGTGATCGCGCCGTGTTGCCAGAGGCACTGCCTTTTACTCTTGGGTAGCCCCAATAGCAAGGGCACCCCACTTCTAACCTGACCCAGAGACCCACAAAACTCAGGCCAAGGAAGGCACTCTTGGTTCTGAAACACAGAGCTAGCCACAGCTCTGAAAAAGGGGTCTCCATTTTCAGGTGACAGGCAACCTCAGAGCAAGCCTCCAGTCTTCCCCCTCCACCCAGCAGTTATGCTTATGGAATAACAATGAGTTCTAATGGCCTAACCACGGGACCTTGACGGGACATGTGATCGGGCTGCCGTGCGTTACTTTGCTCCGGGGAAAACAGTCATGCTTACCCCCCGCATTTTCCGGCCCGTGTGACCGGGACCTAAGAGTATACTGCATTGTATCTAATGTGTACTGCAAAGTGTGCTACTAAGTAAATTTTGCATTGCATACTGTATCTGTATGGCCCGAAGGCCTATTTTGTTTTTAATCAACTATTTTAGCACACTGTATATTTTGTTTAATATTGTTTGTTGGTGTAGTGGTTAAGTGTGCGAACTCTAATCTGGGAGAACCGGGTTTGATTCCCCACTTCTTCACTTGCACCTGGCTGGATGACCTTGGGCAAGCCGTAGTTCTGATAAGAGCTGTTCTTAGAATCATAGAATGTTAGAGTTGGAAGGGACCTTGCAGGTCATCTAGTCCAACCACCTGCACTCTGCAGGAGCATAGCTGAAAGATAGCCGGGTTTGATTCCCCACTTCTTCACTTGCACCTGGCTGGATGACCTTGGGCAAGCCGTAGTTCTGATAAGATCTGTTCTTAGAATCATAGAATCATAGAATGTTAGAGTTGGAAGGGACCTTGCAGGTCATCTAGTCCAACCCCCTGCACTCTGCAGGAGCACAGCAGAAAGAGAGCCCTACGTATCTACAACATACCCGAAAGATGGTCGTCCAGCCTCCACTTGAAAACGTCCAGCGAAGGAGCATCCACCACCTCCCGAGGCAGACTGTACCACTGCTCAACCACTCTTAAAGGCAGTGGAGTTACCAGCACTCCTTACTCTTATTTATTGGTTGATGAAGGTTCAAGAGTGTCAGAACTGTTTCTACTTAATCCTCTTGTTGTTGCTTGTTATTGCTTGTGATGTTTATTGTTGTAAATGATTGTTTAAAAACGAATAAAAATATATTTTTTTAAAAAAGGAAGTTTCTCCTGATATTTAGCTAAATACAATACAAGAGCAGTTTCTGTCAAGAGCTCTCTCAGCCCCACCCACCTCCCAGGGTGTCGGTTGTGGAGAGGGGAAGGGAAAGGAGTTTGTAAGCCACTCTGAGACACCTTTGGGTAGTAAAGGGCGGGGTATAAATCCAATCTCTTCTTCTTCTTCAAAATATATATGCTAGGATTAAAAATACCCTCTCAAAAATGTGGTCTATTGTAAAATGGGTTGGATTTGGACTGGGAAACTTGCCTGAAATCCCCGCTGAGCCACGAATCGTCTTGGATAGTGCTGGAGTACATTTACATTTGTGCCTCCTATCCTATCTGAAAGCACAGTGGTCGTAGAGGGAGACATGCAGCCCAGTCTTCTTGGACAGAAGATAGGAATATAAGGATGATGAATGAACACCGGTCCCAGTTCAACTGACAGAATTAGAGCCATGGATGCTGCCCTGGGCTCCGTCTTGAAGTGTGTGTTAAAATGGAATCAATTCAAGCAAAGCCTTATGAGATGGAACAGTGTGAAGCGCGAAGTGGCCTCCAGCTGATGTCAGTGAGTAAAAGGGAGGAGGGAAGAAGCCCCATTAATGGCTGACTATTATGTATCAGGACGTGCCGCCGCACAGACCCAGCAGCCACTGAGATGGAACACCCCGTTTTGCTAAATAGATGCAATCTCTTTATATCACTTCCTTTCCTCCCTGTTCTTCTCACTGCGGTGATCTGCATTCCCCAACTGGGAGATCCCACATGTATTTAAATGTAGGATTTCGAATGGGGGGAAAAGTTGGTTTTAAAATCCCTGCTCAGCTGCAAAGCCCACTATGAAGCCGATCTCTCCTGGGTATCCCTTCACATACCAGGAGGCCTAAAAGCCCGGACTGATAAACTTAAAAAGAGGAACGGTGACTGGCTCCATGGTCAGTCATCTCCAAAAAGTCAAAGGTGAATGGCTACCAAAGCACAGTCCTCAAACGGAGGAGGAGTGAATGCACCAACGCGTGACTTGAAGGAAGCTGCTGTGATACGGCATCTTCCCAGATTGCAAAGATAACATCTTCTGCCCCATTCCACACAGAGGAAACACAGCACTGGTATTTGCAGAATGTGGTGTCACATTGGCATGGGGTCGTGTTCAATCTTCCCTCTAAGCTGTGGAGGCTTGTGAGCAAAAATTCTACTTTGTGAGCTACTGGCATAAAAGCTGTGAGCAGGTGATTTGGCTACTGCATGAATTAGTTTGCTCTGGAGCCCTCCTTCCTGAGCGGAAACAAAAATGTGTGAGCCGGAGGCTGAAAAACGGTGAGCTAGCTCACACTAACTCAGCTTAGAGGGATCATGTTATAGAATCATAGAATCATAAAACAGAATTATAGAATCGTAGAGTTGGGAGGGGCCATACAGTCAACCTAGTCCAACCCCCTGTGCAATGCAG
>NW_015183888.1:0-2329 GCF_001447785.1 Gekko japonicus
ACTTAACACACCAATGTCACCTGTAGTAAAATCATATCTTTTGAAACATATGAATTTGAATATTGGTGGTATCGGTGATTCACACTTCGCTAGGTAATGCAGAGGCATAAATGTTTATCACATGTGCTGAAGTAGGGTTGCCAAGTCAGAAACGTATCGCAGCGGGGGACTCCCGGCCATCGTCTGGAGCGTGCACGCGCTGCATCCACGTCACCCGGAAGTGATGCGGGCACGCCGAGCATGCTGGGGGCAGGGCCAGGACCATCCGAGGGAAAACCATAGAGTTTTCCCTCGGATGACTGTGGCCCTGCCCCCAGCGTGCCCGGCATACCCGCATCACTTCTGGGTGACGTACACATGGGGGTGGAGTTCTCCCCGGGGCCCGATCCGCTGCCGGTGGGGAATGGGCCTCTGGGGCGGGGGTTTCCCCGTCCCCCGGGGGGACTTGGCAAGCCTACTCCTGACACCATTCCCCAAGGTTCAAGTTTTACACATTTTTGACATGGAAGCCCATGAATAGTGTCTTGATAATTCATTTGCGTAATCTGTCTGTTGCGTCCCAACTGAGGCAAGAGTATGCATTTCTAAGAAAAAATAACATGATGTTACTGTAACATAGCCTTATTGTGCGCTATACATGTTGAGTGTGAAAGACCTTGATCGAAGAAGCATTTTGTTCATTCTAAAAGAGAAAGTATTTCATAGGAGGTTTTTTCAGTGCTCCTCCAAATTTTCTAATTCTTTTATCAGGAAAATTGAAAAAAGTTCCTTTAATTTAAAAAAAAAATTCTTTTCACCCCCCAATTTAAATTCTGTTTTTTTACTCCTGGACTGTCAAATCTTTATGCCGCATTCTTGGTCTCTTAAGCCTGATTAAGAGTCTGAGTAGCATTACCTCTACACCAAGCATGATTATTTAGGGTGAGCCTGAAAGCAGAAACAGTCACCAACATGACGGTAAAACATGACATTTAATGTACAAAACATAGCCAGAAAATGTAATCTTCAAAATATGGCATGGACAATACCATGATTGTAAAATGCGTGCCTTGTGACTATTTTGAATTCACAATGTATGAGGAAAAAGTGGAATGGAGGGGAGGAAGTACAAATATTTAACCAAGGTCTTAGTCATAGGGCCTCACTGGATTATCTTGAGCAGCGTGCCTACTGACCTCAGCAAATCAAAGATGTAAATCCCAGATGTGGTAACATCCTTTCTGTATCCTATTGGAAAGTGACACAGGACGTCTGGGAGGTGTCTTGGTTACCGTAGAACCAAAATAGTGATGAGGAACCTTAGTTAGTGAAATTGTGACGTATTTTCAAAGGAGAAAGGCAATGACACGAAGCAAACCTGTTGCCTTCCTAGTGAAAGTGATATTTTAAAAAATGGCGAAGATGACTGGTTAGGAACTATTTAAAATCAGCTTGCAAAGAGAAGGGATTCTGCTAAGGAAGAAAGGTGATTCTTCAAATAGGACTTTGCTTATAAGCGGTGCTTGCCCTCCAGCCAATTCTCTGCTTTGTTAATATAAGGATAAGACATGTTCTTTCTGCTGTCTGCCTTACAAGGCACACCCACATTGTTTTTGCAGGAAGGCTGCCTGATTGTTTACATTAATATTTTCAAGGGAAGATTGGCCCATTTGTTTTACTTCCCTATCCTAGTAGTCTTTGTTCATTTTGAACCCTGAGTTGCACTTAACACCGTTTAATCCGATTAAATGTGCAGCATATATTGGCCTGCATCCAACCACACATTCTGAAGACTTAAGGACACTCCCATTTTCTTAAAGGGGAGCAGTTTTACCCACTCAGACTCTTCCTTACTTACTGTAGACCTCATTTCCCCCCCTTTGCTGTACCTGAGGATGCACCAAGAGAAAGAACAACATTCCAGGGGATTCAGTATGCTGAATGGTGGAAGCGGGAAATCTGCAAAAACCATTCCATAGTCGATTAGGACTTTCCCATCATTCCCTAAGGATTTATTCTCTTCCTTTCCTTTCCTTTCCTTTCCTTTCCTTTCCTTTCCTTTCCTTTCCTTTCCTTTCCTTTCCTTTCCTTTCCGTTTCCACTGAGGGAGAGCTCTAGATAACTCAGAAGCTGGCCATGGTGTGAGACTTTGTTTGTGTCTCCTAAGCGTCTTACGAATTCCAAGTTAACATACCAAGGCTGGGTCAAGGGTTTGTGATTAATAATTTGAACAAAAACCATGCTGTGCCAAACCTGTTGTTGTGCCGTAGTCACCATGTTCATTAAAAAAAAAAAAAAAGATGCACAACATCCATCCATCCATGATGTAGAAGTAAAGGAGCAGTGGTCC
>NW_015183889.1:0-2326 GCF_001447785.1 Gekko japonicus
TTTTCTTCCATTTTCTCCCCACAACAACACCAAACCAGTTAGGTAGGTCAGGCATAGAGAGAACTAGCTGTGGGTCACCTGGACAGCTTCCACGGTGTAGGGGTTTCAAAAGTGGGTCTCCAAGATCCTAGTCAAAACCTCTAACCACCCTACCACACCAGCTAGTCTCCCCTTCCCAAAACATATTGGTTTACTCAATAAATTTATGAAGGCACTCAATGTCAGACATTTGGTTCAGACTCAAGATTCCAACAATTACCCTCTTGCTTCAAACTTACCTGAGAAATTTGTTAAGATACTGCCGACTGCACACTGACCACGAAAACACTCCGTTGTTGCCTGTGAGAGTAGGAGACATAATGTTACCTTCAGCTTTTCTGCAAGGATTCCCTTCTCCATCATGGATCATGCCAAAGCTAGAGATAGAAGCAAAAAAAGAAAAAGAAAATGTAAGACCTTACTAACATATGGGGGGGATTAAAAAAAAGAGAGGGAAAGGTACTTGGAATAATTGTGTTGGTTTGGGGGGTGGTCAAAAAGGACCAAAAAAGGCTGCGTATGGATGCTGAACAAGCATAAATGATTTGCAAAATATGTATACAAAATATGTATTAAGATATAATGAAATGTGAATTCTGATACAGCGTGGTGGGTGCAACAACAAAATGGCTATCACAAACTGGCTACATTCTGAACTCCTCTTGTTGAATACGTTGGCTCGTCTATAGATGTTTGTTATGCCTTGCAAATTCTCATAGAAATTTACTTTTCCTGTTTGAAGAATAATGATTTATTAACTGTATACAGACTTGTCCACAAGTAGAAAACATGGTTTTTGCAGATTGAAATCATATACTGGTCCTTCTCAAAAGAAGACACACACAAAAAGAACATATTATCTGGAAATTTCATCTGTTTTAATTAAACTTTGGACCTTTATTGTATACTTTATAAAATACTTCGTATTTATTCACATTTCATTGTATCTTAATACATATTTTGCTAATTGTTTATGCTTGTTCAGTGTCCATACACACCCTTTTTAGTCCTTTTTTGACATTTCAGTGGCTATGGTTCTCTGTTTTGGTTTTGTGGGGGGACAGGGAGCTCATATTATAAAGCAATGGTTTAATCTTCAACCTCTCCTGATGATCTTTCATTCCAGTGTACAAAATGGCACCCTATTTTGTTTTACGGTGCAATTCTATGCAGTGTTACTCCAGGGAAATCAATGGGAATAGGCATAGGATAGCACAGTTCATCTTGTATAGAGGTTGGATCCTAAGATGCCCTTTAGCTAAGTGAGAAGTCTTCCATCCACAAAGAACACAAAGATTTCTCAGTGAAAGGAAGATAAGCAACTTCCGATTATGGACAGAGTCTTCTGTGAATGGAATACGAGCAGAAGAACTCTGGTTTTTAATTTAGCTATAGATCAGGGGTCCCCCAACCTTTTTGAGCCTGAGGTCACATTTGGAATTTTGATATAGCATACCGGGTGCAACAACAAAATGGCTATCACAAACTGGCTCCTGCAGGAGGTGGAGCCAGCCACAAAATGATTGCCACAGCTTAATTCAGTAAAATAGTGCTGATCCTTGTGTTGTGGTGGCAGCTGCTGTCAAAGCAACATTTTTTAAAAAAATCTGCACAACCAATCAGATCTCCAATAGTCAATCAGAAGCCTTGCTGGGCAAAATCTCAACCCGGCCCTGCCCACGTCCTAAAAACACTTGATGAATGTCAGAAAAGGTGTCAATAAATGCCATGGCTCCCCCTGGGCACCATACTGGGGACCCTCAGCCTAGATCTGCCCTTTCCAAAGCCCAGATCTTCCTAGTATCGAAAGGAATAGGTGCATGATCCTCCCCATCATCACACATATAACATATTGCATTAAATCCACATGGATGCACAATGACTCCATTGTTGCAATTTCTCAAACAAAAGGGAGTTGTGCCGTTTCATCCTGCTCTTTCTAAGGTTCCCTGGTGTACAGCTAGATCACAATATTTGTAGGAGTGACTTGTATAGGATAGAAGGAATTATATCCGTTGCTTTTAGAATCATTAGTCTTCATATTGGAACTGTCACACTGGGCTCATGTGCTGAAATATGACTCTGACCCAATAACAATTACAGTGGAGATACCTTCAGGGAGGGCAGATTCCTCAGTGCCTACCAGCCATGACATTTAAAGGGAAATATTATCTCCAAAGATACTAAACCTCTCTATTTCAGTTGCCAGGAGGCAACATCAAGGGAAGGGTCTTGGCCTTTGTGTCCTGTTTCTTGAACCTCCAAGGCAACTGGTTGGCTACGGCAT
>NW_015183890.1:0-2879 GCF_001447785.1 Gekko japonicus
CATTGGTGACCACTGTTCCATGCCCAAAAAGATGACCAACCCCCCCTCCAGCATCCCCGGCCAAAGTGGCCTAGAGATGAATTGCTTCCAGACCCCAAAGTAGCAATCAGCATTTCCCTGGGCATGTAAGAAAGGGCCACAAGAACGTAAGCACTGAGGCAACCCTTCCTGCCCTCCCTCTCACGATCTGCCTAAGTTCACAGGATCCGCATTGCTGTCAGGTGGCCATCTCGCCTCTGTCTGAAAACCTCCAAAGGAGGAGAGCCCACCACCTCCCGAGGAAGCCTGTTCCGCTGACGCTCTGTCAGGAATTTCTTCCTCATGTTTAGCCGGAAACTCTTCTGATTTAATTTCAATCCATTGGTTCTGGTCCAACCTTCAGAAAGGAGGATTGGGGGGGGACTGAAACAGCAGGGACGAGAAACTTAAGATCATCCCTAAGTATAGCTCTGAGCCGGCATGCTCAGGGAGCCATACTGGAAGTATTTGAAGCCTTGGAGCCACGCACGAAAACAAAGGCGCAAGCAAACCAAAACCAAATACCCGACACACCTGAGTCCCCTTCTAAAAAAAGATGGCACAATTCAATCTCCCTCGGTCCAAACAGCGAAACCTAATTAGGACTAAGTTCAGCGGAGGAAGGAAATGGAGAGGCGCCTCAGTAATGATAGGATCTATATTTGTGCACCTGTCAGGAGAGATTTATAGCACTCCGTGTGGAATTCAGACCTTCTTTTGTGCGTCTGGATAAGTACGAGCAGGGCTATTTTTGGGCAGAAACGCACAGGAACGGAGTTCCGGCTGGCTCCTGAGTTGGCCACGCCCAGCAGGAACTCATTAGCATAATAGGCCACACCCAACAGCAGACTCTCATTAGGATTGGCTACATTAGGGGTGTGTGGCCTAACATGCAAAGGAGTTCCTGCTACAAAAAAACCCCTCTGGGTTTTGACAACAAAGTAAACAGAATAAGAAGCAAAAGGTGGGTGTGGTTGAATGACCACACTTCTGGCAACACGTGGGGTGTGGCCTAATATGCTAATGAGCTGTGCTACCAGGGGTGTGGCCTAATATGCTAATGTGTTTCTGCTGTTGGGTGTGGCCTAATATGCTAATGAGTTCCTGCTGGGCTTTTTCTACAAAAAAAAGCCCTGAGTACAAGTCTGCAGGGGGTGAAAAGAAAGGGAAAGGAAGGAAGCATCGAAAGGGGGAGGGGGGGGAGAGCTTTCCCCTGCTCGTATGCAGGGATTGGGCACATTGCCCTCCCGCCTGTGCTTATGATTCTATTTAAAACTCCTAAAAACTAAAAAAAAACCCAAACCCTAAAACAAAGAGCAAAATCCTGATGCAAAGCAAAAAATAGCAAATAAATTGCAGCATAAATCATCTCTGGCTTCAAGATGTTGGTTAAAAAACACAAAAAAACGTGCTGGCGGGAAAATCACGGTATAACAAGTGATGCTCCCTCTAAGCTGTGGAGTCTTGGGAGCAAGAATTCTACTTTGTGAGCGACTGGCATTCAAGTTGTGAGTGAGCGATTTGGCTGCTGCATAAATTAGTTTGCTCTGGAGCCCAATTTCCTCAGCGAAGACAGAAACGTGCGAGCCGGAGACTGGAAAACTGTGAGCCGGCTCACACTAACTCAGCTTAGAGGGAACACTGAGACAAGTCAGAGCTGCTACTTGAAAATGCCTTCTCTTCTGCACGGGGCGAACTGGATTTTGCAATCAGGGGCCCATTTCAAATCCTGCCTGTGACGGCCCCTTAACTGGGGAGGTCTGGTTTTACTTTAAAATGTTCTTTATGTTTTGCTTTACTGTGTATATCCGGCTGCCACCAGGAAATTTAAGGCTTTCCAAACTTTTATCCTATAATATTTCTATCACTGGGTAGGTTTGTAATCAGACTTTGCTTTAGTCATGGCATCCCCAGTGTAGTGCCTATGGTGTCAACACCTTTTCTGGAAACCCAGTTTGACCTTGAGCAAGCCATAGTTCTGATAAGAGCTGTTCTTGAAAAGCCCCGCCTACCTCACAGAGTATCTGTTGTGGGGAGGGGAAGGGGAAGGAGATGGTAAGCTGCTCTGAGACTCCAAGTGAAGGGCAGGGTATAAATCCAGTTTCTCCCCCCCCCCGAAATATTGTTCCTTAGGGTCAGTTGACCCTCATGAAGAGCAGTGTGAAACAGGATGTTAGGTCACAGGTCTGATCCTCCAGGGCTCTTCTTACGTTCTCAATTAATTACAGTTCTTGAAGCTGAAACTTATAACTAGTAATGCCATAAAATAACCTGAACATGACAATGCCATAAAAGAACAGATTAAATCAGAACCTTCATAAGAACATAAGAGACGCCAATGTTGGATCAGGCCAAAGGCCCATCCAGTCCAACACTCTGTGTCACACAGTGGCCAGAAGTACCAGTGCCATCAGGAGGTCCACCAGTGGGTTATGTGTGGGCTGTCTTAAGCACCCACATCCAAGGAATGCAGGTCTAACAGTTCTTTCTGACCATGGCTATTATAACTCTAACTGATAGTAATAGGCCTTGGAGGCCGAAAAGGCATTTGGTCCTATTTTAATGTGGTTCGAGGTTATCAATCTAGATATATTGAATTATTGGTCCTGTTTTATTGGTTCAAGGTTTTTAACCTCGAAATATCTAAGAGCATCAGGTTATATAGATTCAGGACTTGTTAGTTCAGATATTCACCACTTCAAGGGTGGATTGTGCAAATGGTTAAGTCTAGATTTAGTGTAAAAAAGTAAAGGTAAAGGTTTCCCTTGCTCAAAAGCTAGTCAAATCCGACTCTAGGGGGTGGTGCTCAACTCCGTTTCCTAGCTGAAGAGTTAGCACTGTCCAAAGAAGTTTCCGTGGTC
>NW_015183891.1:0-1861 GCF_001447785.1 Gekko japonicus
TAAGCAGCAAAGTCGACAACTTCTTTCCAACCAGGTGGTTGTCCATAAGCACTAACAAAAAAGATCCTGGTTTCAGCTGTCTCTCAGTCTTTAGAATCTTCTGCTGTAAATTCCATATCTTCCTCTTCCCTTGGCAGAAAACTGGCCAAAAGTGATCGAATCTTCTCTCAGAATTCTTCATCATTTTCATCTTAGGATCCTTTCAGTGTAAGGAGGGCTAAGCTGGTGCCTTCAAACCTATCGGGATGGGGGTAATGTATGGATGGAGAATGGAAGTGTGAGTGAATGGAATCCCAGGTGCCCATCCTTTCAGATGGGTGGAGCACGGGTGCTGGTCTACTCAGGTTCATGGAGTGTGGCGTGCATGTCCCTTCAGATGGAAACAGCATGGGTGCCCGTCCCTTCAGATGGACGGAGCTTGGATGCCCATCCCTTGAGAGGGACAGGGCAGGGATGCCCATCCCTTCAGATGGACAGAGCTGGGTTGCCCGTTCCTGCCAAGGGACCGAGTGTGTTTGTGAATGGGTGGATGGAGAGTGAATGCAATGGGACAGAATGGGCACAGACCAGCTCAGGAACTAAAGTTGAGGACTTGGCCAAAAGTGATCTAATCCTCTCCCTGAAGTCTCCTTCATTTTCTTCTTAGGCAGACACAATTAAAAGATGATTTACAAGATAACCCATCAAGATAGAACTGTAATGATATATACTCACATTATACAAAACTAGAAAATGTTGTTAATATCTAGGCATAAGTAATGTACTAATTATGAAAATCTACTACCCCATTAATCTTATGTATATATGTTTCTTTTACTGTTTGTTTGTCTAGTTTGTATTGTATTGTGTTAAAAAGCTTAATAAAATTCTGTCCCTAGGGACAGTTTTAAAAAGTCTATAAAACGCTTGTAAAAAAAGATGCCACGGATTGGCAATGGGATTACACATAAAGTCTGAGTCTAACGATGCCATAAAGAGACATGCCAGGCTGGGCGCAAAAGCACTGCCCACGACTGCTCTCTTCACCTGTAGGTAAAAATCAAGTTTCTAGGGGTCTCTGGCTGCATTATGGAGAGACCGGAGGGAGTAGCGCCCCTCCTCCTGGTCATGCGAGTGTTTCAGCGGGAAAGCGCCAGAGGGACATCTAGTCTATTGGAAATCTTTCCCGTGGCTGGCCTGCGACTGCGCAGTCCCCATGTGTGCCTGCACAGAAGACCACTCGATGGACACAACGATTACAGGGAAGTGCAACCTCATTTTTTAATTGAACACTTCACTAACAGTTTCCTTCAACCTTTCAGCAAAAGCAACTCAGGAGGAACTTGGCCATTATTAGAATGGGCTCTTCCCGTTCCCTCCTTGGCCTGAGATAGGTCCTGATACCGTAACTCCACCTTTTCTTCCTCCTTGCCCTATCTGGCGGTTTAACTGTCTCTCCCATCCCTCTCTCTCCACCCCCCCGGCTCCTGATTAGCTCCTTCACTGCTGAGTGGCAATTGGTTGCCTTTTTTAGCAGACTCAAAGCTGAGAGTCTCATTGCTGGTTCAGGCAGCCTGCTGCTTACTGGCTCTGGTGACTTCAGCACTCCGATTGACTTTTGTTTGGACCAGACAGTCCTCTTTGTAGGGATTTCTTTCTCTGCTTGTGGTTTCAGAGGGGGCTGTGTCGGTCTGCAGAGGAGCAGCTGGCTTTGAATCCAGTCGAGCCGTAGAGACCAGCAGGACTGCTGGGCTATGAGCGTTGTGACCTGGGGCTGCCAGCCTCTAGGTTGGGCTGAGAGATCTCCCAGAAGGACAACTGATTTCCAGTTGGGTTGCCAGACTGGAGATCTCCCCCTATTACAACTGATGCTCTACAGACA
>NW_015183892.1:0-2450 GCF_001447785.1 Gekko japonicus
CCAGGCAGCAGCAGGGCGCACTTACCTTTTTGGGGGTGAACTTTAGCGCCCCCATTCAGGGCCTGGCGCTCTAGGCCAGTGCCTTCTTGGCCTAGCGGGTGAGCCAGCCCTGTTTGGAGGCATTTCTGGCTGAGAAGTTCCTGTGGCTGTGCCTCTTTGGGGAGTCCCCGTTTGCAGTCCTGATGGAGGCATCGAAAACTCATTGACTAATCTGGAGGATGAGTTGACTGCAGCCTATTTCTTATTGTTTGTCTCAAGTCTTAAGGACTGGATCCACTTGCTGATTGCAACACACTTTATATTGTTTATTTTAATGTTTTTTAAGAAGTGGATGTACTTGCTTTATGGACATTTGAAGATCATGTTCTTCAGTCCATTGAAACTGTGAACTTAGAAACTGTGAAGTGTTTCTTTTGGGAGTGTCAAAATGTTAGATATTGCTTTAAATCTCCAGCCTATTCGTTGCAGTTCATGTATTTCATGTACTGGTGTATATTTGAGAAATATTTGGAGCCTTATGGGATGTTAAGTCATACATGATTTATATTTATTCATCTATTTCCTTAATTAATTGTTAGTTACCCCAGAAAATCTGGCAGGGCTTGGATTCCATGGTTGGATGGGTAAAACAGATCCAGTTGAAATTATATCCTTCCAAGACGGAGGTCCTGTGCCTGGCTCCGGGAGTCCTTGGATCGGGGTGCCAACGCCCTGTTCTTCTTGGTGTGCCACTGACACCAGCACTGACCGCCAAGGGCCTGAGCGTGATTCTGGATACTTCCTTTGCAATGGGAGCCCAGATCACCAATGTGACTAGACTGGCTTTGTATCATCTGTCAGGCTAGACAACTGGCCCCCTTTCTGTCTTGCCCTGACCTAGCCACAGGGATCCACACAAGGGTCACCTCCAGACTAGACTACTGTAAGTCGCTCTACGCAGGGCTACACTTGAGACTGACCCGGAAACTCCAGCTGGTCCAAACTGCAGCTGTGTGTGTCCTTATGGGGATTTCATCTCGAGCCCATATCTAACCAGGGCTCCGCCAGCTGCATTGGCTCCAAATTGAATACCGGATCAGGTTCAAGGTGTTGGGTTTGACCTTTAATACCCTAAACAGTCTGGGGCCAGCATAACTTCAGGACCTGGTATGTTCCCCAGAGAGCTTTACGCTAATCTAGTAACAACTTATTGGTGCTTCCTGGCACAAACGTCAGCTTGTCCTTGACGAGAACCACGGCCTTCTTGGCTCTGGGCCCAGCTTGGTGGGACTCTTTGCCAAATAAGATCCGGGCCCTGTGAGATTTAATACAATTTCGCAGGGCCTGTAAAACGGAACGGTTCAGCCTAGCCAATGGCTGAGGGCCACTGACTGCACCAGAATAAGGGTTTCCCCCTATGTCCCAAACTGTGTGACATCTGCTCCCTCTTCAGGTAAGTTGTACCAGGTTGGACACTTTTAAATGCCACATATTGATACGGTTTTAGAGAAATTGTTGTAATGGGTTTAATGTAAATACTGATTGATCATGTTGTGACCCGCCCTGAGCCCTGTGTATTTAGGGAAGGGAAGGGTATAAGTCAAATTATAAATGAATCAATGAAGAAATAAATAAATATAAGAAGCCATATTGGATCCGGCCAGTGGCCCATCCAGTCCAACACTCTGTGTCATACAGTGGCCAAAAACCTCAGTTTGTCTGCCCTGAATCTCCTACCTTTCAGCTTCAGCTTATCTTGGGTTCCAGCATTATGGAAGAGGGAGAAAAGTTTTCCCCTGTCCACTTTCTCCATGCCTTGCTTCTATATATTAATAACAAAGTCAGCCAAATCTTTGGATACCTAAATGCGGTACACCAAACTGGTCTCTGTCGTATGGCATTCAGTTGTCATTCTGCAAGATCTCCAGGTTGTACCTGGAGGCTGGCAACCCTAGCTCCTGGAAGAAGAAGAGAAGAGATTGGATTTATACCCTACCCTTCACTACCCAAAAAAGTCTCAGAGGGGCTTGTGAACTCCTTTCCCTTCCCCTCCCCAGAACAGACACCCTGTGAGGTAGGTGGGGCTGAGAGAGCTCTGACAGAAACTGCTCTTTTTCAAGAACAGCTCTTATCAGAACTATGGCTTGCCCAAGGTCATCCAGCCAGGTGCAAGTGGGGGAGCGGGGAATCAAACCCGGTTCTCTGAGATTAGAGTCTGCGCACTTAACCACTACACCAAACTGGAAGCAACCTCTAGGTGACTTGATACCCCTTGATCTGCATGACTCAACTAGGCCAGTCTGCTTGCTACTCTTCAACAACAGCCACTTAATGGAAGCCAGTGTGGTGTAGTCATTAGAGCTTCAGAGTAGGGCCTGAAAGACCCAGGTTCCAATCAACTGTGGAATCTCACTGGGTGGTTTTGGAACAGTGATATACTTTCAGCCAAACCCACATCACAGGGTTGTTGT
>NW_015183893.1:0-2581 GCF_001447785.1 Gekko japonicus
ACCTCTTTCTCAACCTGCTCTATCCCATATATAACCCTATAAACCTCGATCATATCACCCCTCTGCCGTCGTTTCTTCAAGCTAAAGAGCCCCAAGCGCTTTGACCTCTCTTCATAGAGAGCCTCCTCCTTCTGTGTGTCCCTGTGGTTCACCTGTGGCCCTCAGGCAGTCATCGGCTGTCCCACCACTCAGGGTGGCCTCCCCAGCATCCATCAGAGCCCGGGGCTTTTTCCATTGTGGTTCCGGCTCTGTGGGGTGGGATCTTCAGGAGGAGCTGCAAGGCCTTCCTGTTTGCCATGGCTTTTTAAGGGGTTTAAATGGCGGGCATCTTTTTTGGGGGTCAGGGGAGAAATTTGGAGTTTATTACTTTATTCTGGTCCTAACTGGATTTCTTAAACTGTCACCGCAAGTTCACTTGAACCAGGAGGAAAGGCAGAGTATCAGTGTTTTAATACATCAATAAAAAAATAATGTAACAATCTTGAGTCATAAGAACATAAGGAGAGCCCTGCTGGATCAGACCAGTGAGGGTCCATCTAGTCCAGCATCCTGCCTCACACCGTGGCCAACCAGTTCCTCTGGAGGGCCAACAACAGGGCAGAGAGGCCTTCCTTGAGAAGAACACAAGAAGAGCCCTGCTGGATCAGACCAGT
This sequence comes from Gekko japonicus, assembly GCF_001447785.1. Lineage (NCBI taxonomy): Eukaryota > Metazoa > Chordata > Lepidosauria > Squamata > Gekkonidae > Gekko > Gekko japonicus. The sequence goes on from NW_015183893.1 coordinate 654, forward strand.
GAGCGTCCATCTAGTCCAGCATCCTGCCTCACACAGTGGCCAACCAGTTCCTCTGGAGGGCCAGCAACAGGGCAGAGAGGCCGAGGACTTCCCCCAATAAGAACATAAGAAGAGCCCTGCTGGATCAGACCAGTGGTCCATCTAGTCCAGCATCCTGTCTCAAGTAGTGGCCAACCAGTTTCTCTCAATGGCCAACAACAGGGCATAGAGGCTGAGGCCTTCCCCCAATAAGAACACCAGAAGAGCCCTGCTGGATCTAATCAGTGAGGGTCCATCTAGTCCAGCATCCCATCTCACATAGTGGCCAACCGGTTCCTCTCGATGGCCAAAAACAGGGCATAGAGGCTGAGGCCTTCCCCTGATAAGAACATCAGAAGAGCCCTGCTGGGTCAGACCAGAGAGGGTCCATCTAGTCCAGCATCCTGTCTTACACAGCGGTCAACCAGTTCCTCTGGATAGCCAATAATAGCACCTCTGAATGTGGAGGTTCTCTTTACTCACCATGGCTAGTAGCCATGGATAGACCTCTCCTCCATAGATCTGTCTAATCCCTCCTTAAAACCATCTGTGCCTGTGGCCATCCTTTGTCAGCGAATCCACTGTTGGGAAATGTTAATGGTCCCTTGGTTTTGCTCATTAGTGGCCCATTCTAAGTCTGTTGAGGATGCTTTGGGAGCCACCAACACAAAAGGAAATCATTTAACCTATTCTAGCAAAATCTGTACAATGGAGATGCAGTGGCACAGCTCTTGGGGAAACTAGTATGAGCAACTCTGTGTGGAGTGTGGACATGTGTATTTTGTGGTATACGTTGGTGGGCAGGATATGTCATGTCGTGCGTTCTGCCTCTTTGGCCCTTGGGAGATGGCTGCAGGTCTTGATTGGTTTTCAGCCTCGAAAATATTTGGTACAGTTAGAGCCAAGCCCAGCAGCACCTTAAGAGGAGGAGGAGGAGATAGAGATTGGATTTATACCCTGCCCTTCACTTGGCGTCTCAGAGCAGTTCACAATCTCCTTTCCCTTCCCCTCCCCACAACAGACACCCTGTGGGGTAGGTGGGGCTGAGAGAGCTCTTTCCAGAACTTTCCTTGAGAGAGCAGCTCTGACAGAACTAAGGCTTGCCCAAGGTCCATCCCAAAATGGAGGAGGAGTTGTTATACCCCGCCCTTCACTACGTTGATTGGTTTTCAGCCTTGAAAATATTTGGTACTGTTAGAGCCAAGCCCAGCAGCACCTTAACAGGAGGAGGAGGAGGAGGAGGAGATTTATACCCTGCCCTTCACTTGGAGTCTCAGAGCAGTTGACAATCTCCTTTCCCTTCCCCTCCCCACAACAGACACCCTGTGGGGTAGGTGGGGCTGAGAGAGCTCTTTCCAGAACTGCCCTGGAGAGAACAGCTCTGAGAGAACTTGTGACTGACCCAAGGTCACATCAGCAGCTGCATGCGGAGGAGTGGGGAATCAAACCCGGCTCTCCCAGATTAGAGTCCGCGCACTTAACCGCGACAGCAAACTGGCTCTCAAGGTTATATAAATTCGGGTTTGCGTTTCTCTCAGGGCCAAGGAGAAAAGGTGTTGTTGGTGGGTTTTTTTTGGCAGTTTGAAACAGATGTAAAGAGGGAGTGCAGCTGGAAGGGGTGAGTCACACCTTGGCACAAGTGCTGTGTAGAAGTACAGGTGGGACCCCAACTGTGAGAACAAAGCCAGTCCAGGATTCCACCCACCATTAAGAGTCGCACCTGGAGTCCTAAAGCTGGGAAGAGGACAACTCTTTCTTTGGGGCAGGAAGGGACAGTAAGATGATCCCAAGGGAGGGGGAAGGAGAAAAAAAGGAAGGCAAGGCTTATTTCAACTCAGGACATGAGAAAGAAGCTTCTATGGCTCCTGACTTGGGAGCCACATGCCATTTAAGAACATAAGAACATAAGA
>NW_015183894.1:0-2233 GCF_001447785.1 Gekko japonicus
TGGGGGGGGGGGAGTGAAAGGAACAACCAAAACATGTGATTGGGAGTGAGAATTTCCATCAAATATCAAATTATCAAGTCACTCGACCATCTTGATTCACTACAGAGGCGTTCTAAGCGCAGGACGATCAGCGGGAACCAGCTTGCGCGTAAAAGCCGACACACAGACAAGCATCGTAACGTCAGCTGTACAATCACAAGAACGACACGCCGCTCTGCTATCTTTATATACACATCTCACACACACACATATACAATTCTGCTTGGGACACTAGCACCTGAACACGACAGAGCTGCACAGAAGCATTACATGTTAAAGTTGCTTTTGCGCAGAGCCACGTAAGAAATAAAACTTTTTAAAAAACACAACAGAGTGGTTATCTGTGCAGCCGACACTGGGTTGATCGGTCTATAATGCTGTATCTGAGAATGACTCCTTTTTGGGGGACAAAATTAGATGCCCATTAAATGTGGGACGCGGGGACTAATGTTCATTTGCGTGCGTCCAGCCACACAGCTCCTCCCACGGAATGGCATTTCCGTTTGGAGAAGAGGGCGTGGTAACTGCCACCCACTTCCCCCTCCCACGGCAGACCACCCCTCTTTCCCCTGTGCTGTTGCTAAGATTCCACTACTCCCTCCGCCGCCCCAATGACAAAATTGTGGCGAGGCCTGCGGGCGGTAAAAGCCATGTTCCATCAACGGTTAGACCAGGGCCCTCCAACATGAAGCCCAAAGCCACACCTGCCAACACCTTTTCCTGACACCTGTCAAGTGTTTTCTGAAAAAAGTGGGCAGGGCCAGATTGGGCTTTTGCCTCTCACGGCTTCTGATTGGCTGTGCGGATTTTAAAATTTGCTTCGGCGGCGGCTGCCACTGCAATACAAGGATCTTCGCTGTGTGACTGAGGGTACGCCATGGCAGCCATTTTGTGGCTAACTCCACCTTCCCATGGCAGCCATTTTGTGGCTAACTCCACCTCCCATGGCAGCCATTTTGTGGCTAACTCCACCTCCCATGCCAGCCATTTTGTGGCTAACTCCACCTCCCATGCCAGCCATTTTGTGGCTAACTCCACCTTCCCATGGCAGCCATTTTGTGGCTAACTCCCCTTCCCATGGCAGCCATTTTGTGGCTGCACCCACCACCACACTGCATCAGAGTTCTAAAGGTGCCCACAGGTATAAAAAAAGATTGAGGAACGCTGGGTTACATACACACCATTGAAAGAAACAACTGCATAAATCGATACGTAAAAAAAAGATTTTGACTCCGTTCTCCCAGTAAACATGCTCCTAGACCCTGCTCCGAAGGAGGCAGAAATATATATTTTTACCAGCAAAGATAAATATCCAGCAACAAATATGTCATTGTCCAAAGATAATCGTTAGCAACAGCAGAGCCCGCTTCCCGTGGTGATAAACTGTAGTTCTAGCAGTAATGGAAGTTGACATACCAGAGGTGAGCAGGCCAAGGCATCTTGTATACAATAAGGCAGGTGGTATCAATAGCTCTGCTTTGGATTCATAAAATTCTCACAGTGTCGACTCCCTTTTGGTCAAATAAATGTCTTTTGCGCCAACTTGGCAATTCATTGCCAGTGTACCAGATCAGAAGCCCTTCCACCATTACCTGCCTCTTAGAAAACAGTACAGACTTGCAAATAAAGACGTGAATTTCCCCCCATAAAACACTCTTAAAAAGGGGGAGGAGTCATAGTTGCATAGAAGTGTCTGGAATCTGAGGAAGTCGCTAGAATGTTTTAAGGGTACGTATCAACTGCTAAGCCACACATTTCTCCTGCTGAGGCACAATTAAAGCATTTTTAAAAAGAGAGAATAACGCCACTCTAAAAGATTGATTCAGGTGGAGAGCCGTGTTGGCCCGAAGGAACAGAACAAAGTTGGAGTCTAGTGGTACCTCCAAGACCAACAAAGTTTAATTCTGGGGACACGCTTTCGTGTGCATCCACTTCCGCGCTTGGACGTGAAATTTTATACCCAGAATTAAACTTTGTTGGTCTTAAAAGGTGCCACTGGACTCCAACTTTGTTCGAACACTCTAAATGGATATTTACATGAGGACTGCTGAATAATGGTGAGAAGGAAAACTAGGAAGATCTTATCCAGTTGGGTGAAATCATAGGACATGGAAAAACTGCTTTGAATCTTAAGATGACAGTCCACCTCTCTCAAGAAAACGAGAGAGAGAGAGAATGAGGAATTTCAGACAGA
>NW_015183895.1:0-2652 GCF_001447785.1 Gekko japonicus
ACCGACATGCCTACGTCACATCCGGGCGACGTCAGCACATTGTGCGCAACATCAATGTTTTTTTGGGGGGATTTCCTTCCGCCGGCCAGCTGGCTGTTGGCCGGTAGGAGCCCTTGAAAGTGGGGAATTCCCCCACCCTCACCTGCGGAACAGTACCCCTACCCTCCGCTCTTCAAACCCAATCCTCCCTAGGCTCCACCCTCAAATCTCCAGGGATTTCCCATTCTGGAGTTGGCCTTTGACCGGCGTCCACTTCTGTGGTAAAACAAGTAATGACTTTGCTAGCATGGAAATGCAGTTGCTAAGCTAAAGTGAGTCCAGGTGTGGGTGGGAGCAGAACCAGTTCAAACCCCGGGCAATGCTCTCTTGAGACCAAGCCCCTCTTTGCGCCTGAAGGCCTGAGCAAAGCCGAGACGTCACCCATTGATGCTAGATTATTTGCCCTTAGCAGCGGAGTGAGGGTTTTGGGGAATACCCTTCCGAAATCTAAGTAAAGGTTCCCTTGCTCGAAAGCCAGTCGTGTCCGACTCTAGGGTTGCGGTGCTCATCTCCGTTTCAAAGCCGAAGAGCCAGCGCTGTCCGAAGACGTTTCCGTGGTCATGTGGCCGGCGTGACTAAACACTGAGGCGCACGGAACGCTGTTCCCTTCCCACCAAAGTTTATCTACTTGCAATTTCTTGCTTTTAAACTGCTAGGTTGGCAGGAGCTGGAACTAGAGACGGGAGCTCACTCCGTCATGCGGCACCTGGGTCTCGAACTGCCGAACTACCGACCTTCCACAGCCTGCAGTTCAGCGTCTTAACCACTTGAGCCACCGCAGCTCAAATCTAAGGAGTGCTAAATTCAAGAGTTTCGAACGGAGATATTGACGAGCTATTGTAGAATGTGAACAACGACAAAAATCCGATTTATTGGGATGTTTGGTTAATGTAGCAGAGGTTTTGCCCAGTGATAGAAGCGTGATCCCGAGTACCGTGAATAAATCTCCCAAGAGGTATATTGCAAAGGTCAGGTAGATCCAGTTCACATTCAGGTTGCAGTCAAAAGAAGAGAGAAGCCTATTCTAAAGAGGACTTTCCCTGTCACAAACGGCCTGCTTGTCTGGCATCGTGGGTGTGGGAGTATGAGGGCATTTTCTCTACAGGAGAGACCTGCGGAGTCATGTGTCTCCAGGGAAAGCCATGTGCAGAGAGGGAGAGGACAAAGGAGGGGAGGGGAGGAGTCAGAGGGCTGCTCCCAGGTTAAGACAAAGAGAGGCATCCCATTTAAGGAGATAACACCTAGACACACTTTGAGCAATGCAGCACCCCACGATGTCCACACACGCTGAGTTGCTCATCCCAACACTATTTAGTGAACTCTTCAGAAGCCCAAATCGAATTGTTTGTCCTCAGGTTTGATATCTGGCAACTGGGTGGGGCCCGCAGAACCAGTTTGGTGTCGTGGTTAAGTGCGCGGACTCTAATCTGGGAGAACCGGGTTTGACTCCACTCCTCCACATGCACCTGACTGGATGACCTTGGGCAAGCCGTAGTTCTGATAAGAGCTGTTCTTGAAAAAGGGAAGTTTCTGTCAGAGCTCTCTCAGCCCCACCGACCTCACAAAGTGTCTGTTGTGGGGAAGGGAGGGGGAAGGAGTTTGTAAGCCGCTCTGAGACTCCCTTGGGTAGTGAAAGGTGGGGTATAAGTCCAATCTCTTCTCTTCACTGTGGTGTAGTGGTTAAAGTGTTGGACTAGGATCTGGGAGACCCAGGTTCGAATCCCTACTTGTGCGATGGAAGCTTGCTGGGTGACCTTGGGCCGGTCACACTCTCTCAGCCTCACTTACCGGGTTGTTGCGAGGATAAAATGGAGGAGAGGAGACTGATGTAAGCTGCTCTGGAATATAAATAAAGTAAATAAACAACGTAGACCTCCGAACCCCAGTGCCAGGAGGTAAAATCAGGGGAAGGCCTCGGCCTCTGTGTCCTTTTGTGGGCCCTCCAGAGGAACTGCTCGGCCACTGTGTGAGACAGGATGCTGGACTAGAGGGACCCCTGGTCTGACCCAGCAGGGCTCTTCTGAGGTTCTTATCAGGGGAAGGCCTCGGCCTCTCTGCCCTGTTGCTGGCCCTCCAGAGGAACTGGTTGTCTGCTGTGTGAGACAGGATGCTAGACTAGAGGGACCCCTGGTCTGACCCAGCAGGGCTCTCCTGATGTTCTTATCAGGGGAAGGCCTCGGCCTCTCTGCCCTGTGGTTGGCCCTCCAGAGGAACTGATTGGTCATGATGTAAGACAGGATGCTGGACTAGAGGGACCACTTGCCTGATCCAGCCAGGGCTCCTCTCACGTTCTTATATGCAAGGCGGCATGCCTCATTCTCCCAGTTTCACATTCACAACAACCCTGTGAGGCCAGTTAGGCTGAGAGAGGAAATGATTGGCTCATGGTCACCCAATAAACTTGATATGGATTTGAATCCTGGGCTTCTGAATCCTAGTACAATACCCTAACTGAACTGCAGCAAAGTGTCATTTTTTTGCTGCTGGTGGTGGGGATTTTCAATCAAAGTTGTCCGTGGCTGGTTTCTTGCAGAGATTCCACATTAACTTGCCTATCTCTCTCCTCCCCAGTATCCCACCAGTTACGATGACATTGACCCCAACACGGCCCCG
>NW_015183896.1:0-2196 GCF_001447785.1 Gekko japonicus
AAGAAGTAAGCTTTAGCATATTCAATTTTAGTTGCTATCTGCTGTGACAATAGCAAATTTATTTGGTGTTGTAACAACTTGATTTTAACCATTGAATCACATTCTTCCCCTTTACTTTTAGCTTTCGCTTCTTCCTTTTTCAAATTTTCTGTTAGGTTTTTTAGATTTTCTCTTTTTTGTCTTTTTTTCCATATATCTTGTGTGATAAAAAGTCCACGTATAAATGCTTTCATCGCATCCCATATCGTACCTAATGGCATATTTTCTGTTTGATTTATTTTTATAAATTCTCTTATATCTTGTTTGGTTTTAGATAGAAAGTTGCTGTCCCTTAGTAATCCAACGTTTAATCTCCATTTAGAAATTTTTCGGCTCTCTTGTAGGGACATCCATATTGGGTTGTGGTCTGCAAAGGTATTGGGAAGAATTTCTATTTCTAATAGGTCCTTTGCCATTTCAGAATTAGTCCACAACATATCTATTCTTGACCAGGATCCGTGCCTATGTGAAAAATAGGTATAATCTTTTTTATGGGGGTTTCTGGTCCTCCATAGGTCAATCAAATTGAATTCATCGGCCAATTTCAGGTAACTGTCCGGCATTCCGACTCCCTGTCTCTTAGTTTTTTTTTGTTTTTTTCCTGTCTTGTTTAATGTCTAATACTGCATTAAAGTCTCCCACAATGCAGATGTTCTCCGGATTATCTCTCAATATTATTTTTCTAAGTTCCTTGTAGAAAGCCTCTTGATTATTATTAGGGGCATATATATTCACAATCCATGTTTCTTTACCATTTCTCTTTACTGCTACAATCACGATTCTTCCGTCAGGTGATTTGAACTTTAGTGTTGGTTGTAGGTAATTTCTTACATAAGTCATGACTCCCCTTTTCTTTACTTTGTCTGCAGCTATAAATGGGGTACCAAGTTTTTTGTACTCTAAATATTTTGTATGCTCTTCTTTTATGTGGGTTTCCTGTAGACATATTATGTCCACATTCATTTTATTGATTTGGTGAAATTTTTTTTGTCTCTTTTGGGGGTTGTTCATGCCATTTACATTTACTGAGAGTAGATTTAATTTTTAGTTGTCATCTTTCTTTCCTTTTTCTGATGTAACTATAGTTTTAAGTTGCCGTCTAGTTTGTATTTGTGATTCTGTCTTTGCTCTAAGTTGTTGTTTTTTCTTCTGTCTAGCTTCTTTTCCTTCTTCCTTTGTGTCACGTGAATGTAGAGTAGAGTTTTGGGTTTCTTCTTCGTCACTATTCTCCTCCTCCTCGTCCTCTGTTTTTTCTTCGTCTTCCCTTCCATCTTTTGGATTATTTCTTTCTTTTTGGCTTTGCCAGCCTAAGTCATGCCCTTCTTTTTCCAGGAAGTTTTCTAATTTAAATATTGAGTCAATTCTAAATCTTTTTGTTTTGTAGTTGAATAGCAGGCCTTCTGGTATTAGCCATTGGTATTGGATGTCATTTTCCCTTAGTATCTTTGTCAAGACTCCATAGGCTTGCCGTTTCTCCCTTACACGCCATGGTGTATCTTTCAATATTCTGACATCTTCACCTGCTATTTTAAGTTGTTTTGCATTTGCTGCATGTAATATTTGATCTCTTCGTTTCTTTTTGGTAAATTTGACATGTACCTCTCTGGGTAAAATTTGGTTGTCCTCCGCAGATAAACTGATACAAAAAATATACAACTTTCTACTAGATGATGAGTTTCAAGCAGAAAAAATAAAAACATATGTGAAGGTTTGGGAAACAGATATAAGAAGCAACATAAGTATAGGAAAATGGTCAAAAATGTGGAATTCAATGAAACTGCTTAGAGCCACATCATATAAAGAAAACATTTTTAAAATGTTTCATAGGTGGTACTGGACTCCAGAGAAATCACTAAAATGCTATAAGACCGTATCAGGAAACTGCTGGAGATGTGAAAGAAATGTTGGTTCTTTCTATCACATCTGGTGGAGATGCGAAAAAATTGTAAAATTTTGGAAAGCTATAAAACAACTTATCCTAGAAATAGTAAACATAGATTTAAACCTGGTTCCAGAAATATACTTATTAAATATCTTACCAGATAATATACACTATAACGATGCACCTTTGATACTATATATCCTTACATGTGCTAGAATTGCCATAGCAAAATGTTGGAAATCAGGTAAAATTCCGAGCAGAGAAGAATTAATTAC
>NW_015183897.1:0-2922 GCF_001447785.1 Gekko japonicus
GAAGGAGATAAAAAGTGAACTACTCAAAGGGATCTTTTGGAATAACAGGAAAGGTCAGGTTCTGGAGCTCCTTCACAGATGAGGAGATGGATGTTATACTGGCACCATAACATTAGTGACTCAAAACTATTTCCTCTGCCATTTATTACTGGCTGACAAAGGGTACAGCAGCACAGCCCACATCTATCAACATTGAGACGTGCAACTTTGGTGTAGTGGTTAAGTGCACAGACTCTAATCTGGGAGAACCGGGTTTGATTCCCCACTCCTCCACTTGCACCTGGGTGGATGACCTTGGGCAAGCCGTAGTTCTGATAACAGCTGTCCTTGAAAAGGGACAGTTTCTGTCAGAGCTCTCTCAGCCCCACATACCTCACAGGGTGTCTGTTGTGGGGAGGGGAAGGAAAAGGAGTTTGTAAGCCGCTCTCCCTTGGGTAGTGAAGGGTGGGGTATAAATCCAATCTCCTCCTCCTCCTCCTCCTCAAGTGAACTTGTAAAGGCACACCTAGATGATGCATGCAACATGAGTCAGGTCAGGGATCCCCTTTAAATATTTTGCTTTATTTTGGTGGCAAGTCTACTTGGCACTGAGAGGGTAATGTTGGCCTACTCAGGACAGACATTAAGACTTAAGAGGGCAGGGTAGCCACTTCCAACTCTCTGCTCCCAGCAGAAAATGTGATGCGGTGTTGCAGGGATCTCTGGGGCCATTTCCTAAGGGAGGGGCACCTGGTGAATCAATCCAGTTCTTCCATTTCACATTCTTTCTAGTCCTGCTGAGGATGACAGAGCCTGAAGGAGCATACAAGTGACACAGACCACTGTCTTCAGCTGGTGGAGCACACACATTCTCCTGACCACCAAAAGGGGGCAAAATATGGCTCTTTCATGGTCTTCAAAGCCCTCTCAGCATCAGCAGGGCTAGAAGGAGTCACATCCACTCTTCATGCCAGAAGGAAAACTGTGTGTGTGTGTGTGTGTGTGTGTGTGTGTTTAGCCACTTGAAGTTTTATTGATTGATGTAGGCCGCGGGCAGAAAAATGTGGGGGGGAAGTGTGGCTGTTTGCCCCGGGGCAAAATAACGCACGGTTGCACCAGCAGACGTACCATGGAGGTCCCGTGGAGGTCCCATGGAGGACCCGTGGTAGGGAGGAGGTGCCGAGTACACCACAATCCTGTGCCGCGGAAAAGAAGTGGTGCAGCGCAGCAAACGGGTGTTGTTGTTTTTTTCCGGACACCAAAGTGTGTGCATGCCCCGTTATACAAGGGGGCATGGGTGTAGTGTGGGTGCAGGGTTCACATGATGCAAAGACGACAGTACACAAGTCTGCAGGAACTGACTGAAACCTCTTGGCTTCCCAGCGTTTATTTATAAGCTTCTAGTTTCTAGTTTTCCCCCCCTCCTCTCTCCCTTATGTAAGGGAAAGTTACAAGCATACGTTCATTGCATGGAATGTGTTGATTCCAAAAGCTCACAGCTCCTTATCGCTCTCGCAACTGCCAAGGCCTAATTGACTGCATCATTTAGGCAGTCACCAGACTTCTACGCACATATTTACTAGTTCCCAATTTCCAGCCAGGAGAACAGCCAGGAGAGCAGTGGATCCATCTGCACTGCTGTCCTACACACCAGGCTTTCAACTAGGAGCCACCCCCACTACTACCAATGAGCCGGCCCATAGTGCTAACATCTGGCCTCTACCACTGTGCTCAGGAAGATCATTGAATGGCAAACTGTCTGGCGGTATGGTATTTCCAGCATGCCATCTTATGTATCTAATGTGTCAGCACTAGCACTTTATGAGATTCTTGTTTTATTGTAATTGCATCTCTCTAGCGTGCCTAATGCTCCGTGTGACCGGGGCCTTAGTTACTCCATTTATAGTCTGCCTTCCTTCTCAGTGGGAACCCAAAGCAGCTTACATCCTTATCTCCTCCATTTTCCCCCCTCACATCAACTGTGGTAAATAGGCTATTTTGAGGGACAGTGACTGGCCCAAGGTCACCCAGCAACCTTCCATGCCAGAGTGGGGATTTGAACATGGGTCTCCCATATCCTACTATGACACTCTAACCACTACACCAAACTAGGGTTGCCAGGTCTGGGTTGGAAAATACCTGGAGACTTTTGGGGTAGATCCAGGAGAGGGCAGGGTTTAGGGAGGGGAGGGGCCTTAGCATGGTACAGTGCCATACAGTCTACCCTACAAAGCAACCATTTTCTCCAGGGGAGCTGATCTCGGTCAGCTGGAGATCAGTTGTAAAAGTGGGAGATCCCCAGGTCCCACTGGGAAGCTGGCAACCCTACACCAAACATCTCCTACCCCCAAAACCCCCTACTAGCAGCCCTGGGACTAGCCAGGACTTCCTCCCTCCCTCCCTCCTGGGAAGCTGGCAACACTATCTACATGACACTGCCACTGAAGATGTCTTGGAAGCTTTAATTGATATGAGAGGCTGCAGAGAGACTCCGTCTGGGGGTCAGCCACTCGGAACACACAGTTCCAGCGGTGCCTCAACTTTGTTGGTTACCAATTCGTTTCTGGGACCAGTTCAAAGTGCTGGCCGCTACCTTTAAAGCTCGGGGTCGTCGTCATCGAATTCCATCTCCCGGTTATACTCTCACATGCCGGCTATGCTCTCCAGTTCGTCATCTCCTTGCTGTGCCTTCCCCGAGGCTTGTTTGGACAGCAGCAATTAAGCCACGGGCTTTCTTGGAGGCAGGTCCATTCCTCTGGCACAACCTACTAGAACAGGGCAAGGGTACTTTCCCTCTATGAATCATGGGAGGCCTGTGAGACAGCTTTATTTCAGAGAGCATGTGGGGAAGAGTAAATAGCTTTGGCTGAGCATGCTGTATGCTTTCATCTCGCATCTGGGTCTATCATCTGGGTCAGGGGTGATTTTGTAGAAAAAGAGGTG
>NW_015183898.1:0-2203 GCF_001447785.1 Gekko japonicus
GGATGTTTTCTCACACCAAAGGAAGGGATTAAAGGACCAGAGTTCTGAGCATGCATCAGTAGCAGTTACCAGCCTTACAATGTAATTGTGAGCAGTGTTTGCACTATTAGAAGCCCCCGGATTTAGCAGAGCGTAATTCTGTTTGGGATTGTACTGTTGGCCACTTGGGCTGAGGAATGCTGACCACACAGGTGCAAAAAACCAGGTGTCAGCTTGAATTATGTCTGTCTGTTCATTATGAAGGGGAGTGAGAGTTTCAGGGTGGAGCTGCCCATAGTAAAAAATGCAAAAATTCCTATTACGAGCCCATAATTTGTGTATTTGAGTGACACTGCAGATAAGTATCTTTCCTGCTGCCACCCCAATCGTGGCATTTTCTAGGGATGATGATTCACACCTTCATCTGCCATTCATCGAATGCAGAGAAGTGCATCAGTAATCATAAACAGCCCACATTTTGATATGCGGCAGCTGAAGTGTGTAAATGAACTCAGCTGAACCTTGCATGCATTTGAGGAGATGTGAGTCCATGGGGAGTGGTTGCCCCGTTCGCACATGCAGACCCTTGCTCTGAGGTTGCAGTGCTCAGCCAAGGATCCTGGATGTGTGAAACGGCCCTGACAGTCTGACACTTGCCGAAATCTCCTGGAGTCTGACAGGAAGAGAATCTCAACTTGAATTAAGCTTCAGAGTATTTCGGCTGCTCTCCTGAAAGGCACTGGACACACTTTTTACCCTTTGCATTTTGCCCCGAGGGCAACTGGGTAGGAGCGGCTGCAAAACATTCTCCGTGGGATTGTCTTTCTTGCAGGTCTGTCCTGTAAAGCACTCCTTGCTTCTCTTTTCAAGGTAGGAGCAGGGAGTGGAGGGTGGTGCTATTTAAGGACATTGCGGGGGCGGGGGAGACTTCCCACTGACTGTGCTAAAAAGAAAGCAAAACCTTGATGCATCTGATCAAGTGAGATGTAAGCCTTATGCTCAAATCATGAAAGCCTTAATCACGAAAGCCTTATGCTCGATGAATGCTAAAATGCTCCTGGAGTCCTTTCTAATTCAGCTAAAATCCAATGTCAGCGTTTGAAAGGAGATTTGAGATAAGTACACCCTCTGCTGGTCATTGTACTACATTACACCCTATGGTTAGCTTAGGCACTGGTATCAAGTTGTCTCTGTGTGGATGACCAGAGTACCGACTTCTGTCCCTTCTCCCTGGCAGGGCTGTTGCGCTGTTAACAGGTAACCCACTAGCTAGAGGTGCAGCACTTTCCCCTATAGTCTCTGAACTGTTTGGGTTTATAAGAAGAGTCCTGCTGGATCAGACCAGAGGCCCATCTAAGCTAGCATCTGGTTTCAAGCATACATTCCCAGGAAGCGCTCGAGAAGGTACTGTCCCTCTGCCATTGTTTGTCCCTTAGCAACTGGTATTCAGTTATACTGCCTCTGACATATGGAGGTTCTGTTTAACTAGCATGGCAAATATCTAATGATAACACACACACACCCTTGCAATGAATTGCTTTAACAGCCTTCTCAGAGAGGGGCTACCAGTACATCTTGTGGCAGAGAGTTCCGTAAGTAAAGTGCGAAGGCCTTTTTTTTTTGGGTCTGTCTGGACTCGATTGCCATTCGCACTCATTGGTTGAAACCCTTGTGTTATGTGAAAGTAAGTAAAAGTCTTATTTCTCCACTTTCCCGTGTGCTGTACATAAACTGTATCAGCCTCTATTGCAGTCTTCCTCCGTAAACCACCCCACCTCACCCCCATCTTTCAGTCGCAGGAGGCTAAATGGAACCTCCATGTTCAGATGCAGTATACCAGCTTCTGGAGGGCAGCAACAGTGGAGGCTTTTAGCTCTGTGCCCTGCTTGTAGGTCTTCTTGGGGACATTTGGTTGGCCGCTGTGGGAAGCAGGATGCTGGACTAGATGCACTTCTGGTTTGATCCAGCAGGGCTGCGCTTGCTTTCTTATAACCTGGGGGTTATCATCGTATGGCTGCGGATTAGAGGCCTTTAGTGAAGAATTTTCACACTGTTCTCCTATTTGGGGGTGGGGGGGAGGGTGTGACAGTGAAAGCAGTTACAAAGCGTTGGGGGGCGGATGTGCGGTACAGATGCCTTTTTGGGGAGTTCAGGGATGAGTGGTTTGTCTTGGTCTCTTATCCTCCATCTCTGTACTCCAAGATCTCAAACAGGTGGAGATAAC
>NW_015183899.1:0-2441 GCF_001447785.1 Gekko japonicus
CCAGCATCTCCAGGTAAAAGGATCAGGTATTAGGTGATAAGAACATAAGAGAAGCCATGTTGAATCAGGCCAATGGCCCATCCAGTCCAACCCTCTGTGTCGCACAGTGGCCGGAACCCAAGCGATGCGAAAGGCCTCCGCCTGAGAACTTGAGTAGACAAGACTGACTTTGATGGACTGAGGGTCTGATTCAGTATAAGGCAGCTTTGTATATCCCTGCGGACGGCTTGTGCCTCATCTGCAGTCTGAAACGGATTTCAAGGGGGTCACTGAGCGGGCTTCGACAAAACCCGGTCTCTAAGTCCCTTTCCAACTCTGGGACATGATGGGCCAAACTAGATGTGGGGAGCAGCCTACAGGCTCCCCTTCTGGTAGGGTTGCCAGCTTTAGGTTGGAGATACCAGGAGATTTGGGGGGGGGGTGGAACCTGAGGAGGGCGAGGTTTGGGTAGGGGAGGGATCAGTGGGGCATAATGCCATACAGTCCACCTTCCAAAGTGGCCGTTTTCTCCAGGTGGACAGATCTCTGTCACCTAGAAGTTAGCTGTAATCCCAGGAGATCTCCAGCCACCACCTAGACCACCTGGGAGTGTGTGACTGACCCAAGGATTATGGCAAGGTGGAGACAGGAACCCGTGTCTCCCAGTCTGACACCTAACTCTCTCCGCCAAGCATAAGAACATAAGAGATGTCAATGTTGGATCAGGCCAAAGGCCCATCTAGTCCAACACTCTGTATCACACAGTGGCCAGAAATAAGGAGGTCCACCAGTGGGTCCAGGACACTAGAAGCCCTCCCACTGTTGACCCCCCCCAAGCAGCAAGTTGACAGAGCATCACATGGCCCAGAGCTCTGTTGGCTAACCCACCACTTAGGGTGGCCCATCTGGCCTCTACCAGAACTTGACCCCTTTTAGGGTTGCCAAGTCCCTCGTCTGGGTGCGGATTCCCCCGCTTTTGTGGGCCCCTTTCCACCCTGCACACAAATGCCCCCGGACACAACGTCATGATGTCACCCAGAAGTGATGTCATCACGTCACCGACCACCGGCCAGTTGGCTGGCAGGGGGAAACCCTGCACACAAATGCCCCCGGACACGACGTCATGATGTCACCCAGAAGTGATGTCATCACGTCACCGACGTGGGGGGGTGACACTCTAGTTTTTGGCCAAAATTCTATGGTAAAACTGGGCTCAAGCCATATATTTTTGCCCAGAAACTAGAGCGTCACCCCCGACATTGGTGACGTGATGATGTCACTTCCAGGTGATGTCATCATGGCACGTGTGCTTCGTATGAGCATCGGAAGATTCCGGGACGGACCCTGGGGCCCCCTGCTGGCAGCCAGGGACGACCTGGCAACCCTGGGGCTTTTCCATCGTGGCTCCAGCTCTGTGGAAGGGGATCCCTTAAGAGGTGGCCCCCCCCAGAGATCTTCAGGAGGCACTGCAAGGCCTGGCTGTTTACCAGGACATTCGAGCGTGTTTGAATGGCAGGCATTTCTTGTGGGGAGGGGAAGAGATTTAGGGTTTGCTATTTGGTTTTTTTGTTTTATACCAAAAATGTGTTTACCTGTTATTGTGAGCTGCCTTGGACCACAAGGAAAGGTGGGATATAAATGTTTTAACAAAGAGATAAATAAAAACAAACACGACACACACTTTCTGGATTGGAACATGCCTGCGCCGTAGTCTTTTCTTTTCTTTCACACTGTTAAGTGTTGCTATAGAGTCCTTTCCCCAATACTTCACAGCACTTTGGCACATCACAAAGAGATGTCCCTTGAAAGATAACCAGTCTTTCATTCAGAAACTACTCAGTTTCTGAGGGATGAGACTGATTTTCTGGACACAAACAAGCAGCCACGGGGGGGGGGGGGCCATGCTGATCATATGGGAGGGGCTCATCTGGGAGGATGGCCAGCCTTCCTTATTGGTTGGTGCTGCCATATTTCTAGGCGTGGCCTCCAAAGCAACAGATGGGAAATCAGCGGTTTCATCTTGACTGAAGAAACTTCCAGAACACTCCCGCTGAGCCCGTCTATATGTATTTTAGCATCTCCAAATTGCTAGTGTCAAGAACATATAACTTGAATAAGAACAGTTATTTTTAAGTCCCGAAGCTTTTAACCCACGTATAATGAACACCTTTCTTAAATGAATAATAACTTCTTTAAGTTATCTTTTGCCTCCCCCTGCTGCGCTCATAGTTCTAGTAGCTAAAAGGGGGAAACTTCCCCAGGATCAATTAAAGTATAAAAGGTGATCATGATTTTGAAAAATCCTCCAGGGGGAATCTTGGGTGGGCAAAAATGGAGGGAGGATCTCAAAGTACTTCTACTTCTGGGGATCGTCAGCAGCTGCTGCTTTCTTCAAGCCACAAAACTTCCGGTTCTTGAGAAGCTCTCGTTCTTCAAATGACATGAATAAAGAAGCTTTGTGT
>NW_015183900.1:0-2175 GCF_001447785.1 Gekko japonicus
GGGAAGTGGATTAGGTGATTCAAGTTATATAGTCAGTACATAACATGTCAGATCACCACTGCAGAACGGTTGTGAAAAGAACAGGTTCGTGTGGTTTAGTCAAACAGCAGAAGACAAAAAAAGACAGATATTGCTGTATATGTTCATCAAATTCTCAAATTTCCAAGTTATATTTTGTTTTTCAGATACATCAAAAAAACTCAACAAGAACAAAGTCTTCAAGAGAGAAGAAGGACGGACCTTCCCGGGTTTTCTGTAGTCCGTTTCGAACAATATCTTTTTCAGACGTCCTATAGAACAATAAATGCAAGGGGTAACAACTTCATGGACGCAATTTCTCAATTTGCTAATTTAACAATAAAGATAATAGTTATACATACAATTCATGTTGTCTGTAGTGTTTTTACAGTTCCAATCTTGGCTGTATATGTGATGTTTACAAAGTTCTAGAAATATAAATACATAGAATCCCTTTAGGCTTTTAACATTAATCCATATTGTTTTATAAAAGTCATAACAGTAAAAATATTTATATTATGGATACATAAATATATTAAACTCACCAAAAGTGGCTGCTCATAGCTCTACTGTCTAACGGTCTCCATTCAGGATTATATGCTTGAGCAAGTACTACATAGGACCTATTTTAAACATTTCCACATTTCCAATCAACTATACATCATTTGCATAAAAGGAGGTCAACATCCCAAGCTCCTGTGTCACTAAAGCTGACAGCCAATATACACCCAAAACTCCTGGAGATGTGCCTCGCCCTAAAGACTTATTTCTTTTCAAACAGAATTTTTTATTTTATTCACCCAAGAAACACGATAAATCAAGCGCTGCATTAAGCCCGTTTGGTTGTTCAGATTTGAGTCTATAAGTCCAAAATGCCTCTCTTTGTAACAGGACTCTTTTCAAATCTACATTATTATAAGGCTTATTTCTAACCACTTCTAATACTAAACACTTGAAGTCATCCGGGTCGTGATTGACTTCTATGAAATGCTGGACCATAGGGGCGGTGGGGTATTTATGCCTAATTTTTAATTTATGTTCAAGAACCCGAGTTCTCAGCATTCTGGATGTTTGTCCGACGTACCTGCGCTGACAGGAACATATTAATAGGTATACTACTGATTTTGTAGCACAGGAAGAGAGGTGGTTAATTTGTTTCTTTAAAAGAACGTCTGGAAAATCCAAAGTGTCAGTTTCTAGCATAGACGGACACGCAGCGCATCTACCGCACCTGCGATGTCCGATCAGAGAATCACCTTGATGTTCCTTTTTAAAGGCGTCTGCCCTCACTAATTTATCTTTTAAATTTTGAGTTCGTCTGAATCCTATTTTTAATGGAGTTTGGCATGCTTTAATATCGTTTAATATATGCCAATGTCTGTTAATAATGGTTCTAATCTCCCATGCTTTGGGCGTATAGTTAAGTGCCCAGCTGAACCCACTATTGTCATCAGACCTTTTTCTATCCTGAAACAACTCCTCTCTGTTACGTCTCTCTGCCTTCCACCGTGCCTTGTCTATTACCCAGGTCAGATAACCCCTCTTTAGAAATTGAACTGTTAGTTTATCAGCCTCTTTCTTGAAGTCTTCTTCAAAAGACGAATTTCTTTTTACCCTCAAAAACTGTCCGTACGGTAAATTCTGTACTAGGTGTTTAACATGATGAGATTGATAATGTAATACGGAATTCTTATCTGTTTCTTCTCCCTCTCCCTCTGTGTGTGTGTGTGTTAAGTGCCATCAAGTTGCATCTGACTTATAGCAACACTATGGATTAATGTCCTCCCAAACCTCCTCTCATGAACAGCCTGGCTCAGGCCTCGCACACTGAGGGACCCCCTGGCTTCCTTGATGGAGCCCACCCACCCCATGTTGGGTCTTCCTCCTCTCTTTCTGCTGCCTTCAACTTTTCCTAGTATGGTTGGCTTTTTGTCTTCTTACGAGGAGAGCCCAGACTAGCCTTAAGCTAAGTGGGGTCAGACATGATAGCTAATGCTTAGATGGGAGGCCACCAAGGGAGGTGGGGGTTGCTAAGCAGAGGAAAGCAAGGGCAAACCCACCTCTGCTCATCTCTTTCCTTGAAAACCCCATGAGGACTTGTCCTAAATTGGTTGAAACATGACAGCATATCATCATCATCATTATTATTACTATTAC
>NW_015183901.1:0-2182 GCF_001447785.1 Gekko japonicus
TGGGTAACATCATTATAATAAATACAATACATCATTATAGTAAATATATTGGCTCAATGTTGGCAACTGCTGCCATTGTCAAGGAAAGGGAGATGAAAATTCGTTACCCCAACTGTAAGTTGAGAACAAAAATGAGAAATTTATCTGGCACTGGTGGACCCCATACATGATGGGTGGTTGATGGATTTGCCTTGGTGCATCACACAAGTTTGGTAGGTGATTACAGAGCTAAATAGATCTGAAGCCATGGATGTTCAGTTCAGGTCAGCTAATTGTTACGGTCCTTAGACCAGTCATGCCATGGATGCATAAACCACCACTACCAAAAACATAAGCAGCAGAGGAAGTTAGGATAAAGAACTTTTTAAAAAATGCATATCCTAAATTCCATTGCAATAGCTCATGTCATTAATCATTTTAATTTTCTTTCCGCATCAGATGCTTTAGTACCTGAGCATGATCAAAACAGAGAGTGTGTTCAATTAGGGCTTTAATGTATCCAAAGCAGAAAGGAATGAAAAGTTTGTATCTGGTTCAGGATGGCTCATCCAACCTTGTTGAGCTTGTGGGCACCTTTGGAATTCTGGCACAGCATGGCGGTTGCAGCCACAAAATGGCTGCTGTTCAATGGCTGCCAGACGCAGGAGGCAGAGGGAGCCAAAAATGCTGCTGCAGCTTACCATCAGTCACATAGTGAAAATCCTTGTGTTGTGGTGGCAGCTGTTTTTAAAAATCCGCACAGTCAATCCAATCTCCAATGGCCAGTCAGAAGCCTTGTTGTGCAAAAGTCCCACCTGGCTCTTCCCACTTGGTGGGCACCAGGAAAGGTATCAGCGGGCACGGTCATGACTTTGGGGACTCCTGTTCTAGAATATTTGTCATTGATGCTATTTGAGAACCTTGTGAGCGGAGTAGGGGAAAGGTTTGTACATGTAAGAAAGAACTTCTTGAAACATGTATTTCTGAATGAAAATTATCTGTACGTTGAGCATTCAACTTGTTTGCTTTACTTTGTGTGCATAGCAGAAACAGAAAGATGCTTTTATCTAGTCATTAACTGTGTAAATTTCAAAATCTATCCAGAACCAGATTGCCTGTCTTACTGTTGTCCAGGAAAATCACAAACATGGCAAAGAGGTTTCTAGAGCCCCACCTGGTTGGGTAAGATACCTGAGTATGACAAGTGAAGTCACATTGAAAAACCTAGCTCTGAAGATTTGTTATTCTAGAGGGATTCACAGCAGAAGACAGAGAAGACAGATCCTACATTCCTAAGTGTAGCCTTGGCAGTACAGAGACAGAAAGACAGGTGGAAAAGGGAGAGGGAGAGAGAGAGAGAGGGAGAGAGAGAGAGAGGGAGAGAGAGAGAGGTTTTCTTTCTACTTTATGTGGAATGGTTATCAGTTCATGAAATACAGGTAACTGGGCCAGTCCTCATGAGTAATAGTTAGCCAGTCCAGGTCGAGCAATGGGAACTAAGGAGTAATAAATAGGGAAGCACAATATATGAGAAATGGAAATCTGGAAAGTCACTAATCAATATCCAACCTCAATTACGTCCATATTCAATATAACATTGTCACGGCTCATGTGGGGTGTCACTTGATGCTGCCACCACTCTGGATTTAGGTTCCCTTGAGAAGGCCCAGAGTACCTCCCAAGACCTTCAGACCTCCGTTGGCTGAATGATAGGCGTGAAGACCAGGCAGAGTGAACAAGGAAAAGGTTTATTTTATAGGAGGTCAAACAACAAGGTGCAGAATTATAACAGTAAGTGGGTGAAAAGAAAAGAAATCAAATGCCCTAACGCTTCTAAATATAGACTGTCCTTAGCTCACTATTCCAAGTGACACTAGACTACTCACCCTTCCCTCAGGATGAGAGGATGAGGGTTTCTTCCTGCAGCAGCCTTCCTTCTGGCTCTGCCCTCTGGGAAGAAGAACAGCTTCTGCTCTGGCACCAGCCCTTTTGTTCCCCAGCCCTCTTCTTCCCTATTGGTCAATTTTGGCTCCAAAACCTCTCAGGGGCTTCTGGGAGTTGTAGGCCCAGCTGCTAGCCAGGCTCCCTGGGCCTAGTAGGCCTCTGGTGGCACAGCCCAGATCATGACAAACATATATAAATCATCCTACAGTGTGTATGTGTGTGTTTGTGTGTGTGTGTAGTGCCTTTAAGTCACAGCTGA
>NW_015183902.1:0-2221 GCF_001447785.1 Gekko japonicus
CTCTGTAGCATAGATGTATTTAAAATCAAAGCAAGTTTAAAATGCTGAACTTCGCTTTTAGTGCCTCTGATCAAGCTTTACAGATTTTAGCAAGTATCAGTTTCTTGCAAGGACAACAACGGTGATGACACCCTGGCATGTCATGGTACACTCTGACCATTCAAGGTAATTCGAGAGTAGGGTCTCTTGGCTGCAACCCTGTAAGCTGGGCTGGGGGGGTCTCCGAAGGCCTGCTAAGGGAACACGTTGCTGAGCTGAACTTTGACCTGGACACGCCCTGATGCAGGGCACACCCCCTGGACCGCTGCCCCGCACAGTCAGGAAGAGTTCTCTCCCCACTCCTGCCCGCTGTTCCTTTGCCATCTGAAACTTAGGCTTCCGGGTCTTGTACTGAAGCCGTTTTGCTGACAAAATAAGCTTCCACTCCACACTGCCGTGGCTGGGGCTAAACCGTTGGGGGGAGATGTGCCCCGAGGAGCAGAAGCGGAGGATTTCCTGTTCAGTCTTGGCTCAAGGAAGACCTGCCGGATATACACCCTGTAGGCAGTGTTCCCTCTAAGCTGGCTCACAGTTTTTTAAGCCTCCGGCTCACACATTTTTGCCTTAGCTCAGGAAGGAGGGCTCCAGAGCAAACTGATTTATGCAGTAACCAAATTGCTCACTCACAGCTTCAATGCAAGTAGCTCACCAAGTAGAATATTTGCTCACAAGACTCCACAGCTTAGAGGGAGCGTCGACTAAGTAGGGTGTCCAAGGTTTGTGTGGGGCGAGGCAGGGGACTTGGGACCGGCAATTACCATGTTGGGCTGATGAAAATGATACCCATTTATACACGGCTGCCGTGGCTTTCGTGAGCTGGATG
Source organism: Gekko japonicus (assembly GCF_001447785.1). Classification (NCBI taxonomy): domain Eukaryota; kingdom Metazoa; phylum Chordata; class Lepidosauria; order Squamata; family Gekkonidae; genus Gekko; species Gekko japonicus. The sequence goes on from NW_015183902.1 coordinate 863, forward strand.
AACCTGACAAAAAGGGATGGGACGAGAGAACACTCTGTGCCTGTGGAGGGTTTCCCGAGTGGGCAATTCACCTGCCCAAGGTGGGAGGCATGCCAGGAAGGCCCCCCCCCCCGGTTTGGACTTTGAAATTATAAGGGGGAGAGCCGAGAACTTCTAGCTAGAGGAAGCCGAAAGCCAGACTGCAGAACAAGGTCGCCCCTGGGGCTTAATGTCAGAACCACAGCCAACAACGGAGTACATGGGGCTTAGCTGCTTGTTTTGGGAGCTGGCTTGTTCCCAATAAAAGGCTCTGCTTGAATACCTGAAAGTGAGTGAAGAAAACCTCACAGTCCACAGATGCATTAACATAGTCACTGTTAAGAATAACCGTTGCCTATTGAACCTAATGAGATATAGGGCATTCATATGCAACCCCCCCCCACTGCGCTGGCCAATTAGGCACCCTTCCGCGCGTGGGCTAGAGCCAGCAAGCGTTACTAGGCGAAGCTGGGAAGTGTTCTGTTCCCACGGTCGGCCTGGACGGCAGACAACACACGTCGCCACCTGTACGTCTTTAGAGATAAGCATTTCAGCGCCAAGCAGAGAGAGAAAGGAATGCGAAAGCAATTTACACAGACACTGAGAGATCATCCCCACCCCCATGGCAGCATAGCTGACACTTAGCCCCTTGTTTTGGGAGCTGGCTTGTTCCCGATAAAAGGCTCTGCTCGAATGCCTGAAAGTGAGTGAAGAAAACCTCACAGTACACCAGAAGGGTGAGGCGCATCTGTGAACAGGAATGGGTGTGGCTTTATGGATCGCAGAGTGAGTTCTGCTCTTCCATTGCCTGTCCCCACTCTGCAAACACAAGGAGCGGTTCCCGGTTAGAGCAAAGGACAGCACTCCCGAAAGGAACCAGTGCATCACCGCTTGCCGTTTCAGTCCAGGCAAAGGACACAACAAACGAGCTGATGGAGTCAGCTACGCTCCGGGACTCTGAGGCCGGCTGTGCTGCCGGCTTACAGGAGTGTGTACTTGCCTCCGCTATGCTTTCGCTTGATATTTTTTAAACAACGCAAGTATTACAAACGTAATACCAAGCCTCCAGTGTTCCCTCACCCAAAGAAAAGTAAACCCCGTAGCAGTCCCCTTGGAACTTCACCACCACCCTGGGAACAGGTGAGCATATGTCACTGAAACACAGCACACGCACACACACACATGTATATGGTCAAAACAGGGGTCCACATGATGCCCCGCTGACACCTTTCTTGCTGCCCACCAAGTGTTTTTAAAAGTGGGTGGGGCTCTTATGCAGCAAGGCTTCTCAGTGGCCACTGAAGATCTGATTGGCTATACCAGTGATGGTGAACCTTTTAG
>NW_015183903.1:0-2122 GCF_001447785.1 Gekko japonicus
ACTTTCAAAGTAAGAACCAGCACTTTGAACTGTGCTCAGAAATGATAGGGCAGATCATTTGCACAGGGGCAGTAGGATCCCTGTAACCAACCCCTGACAGTACCCTTTTGGACCAACTCAAGTTTCCGAACTGTTTTCAAAGGCAGCCCGATGTATAGTGCATTACAATAATCTAACTTGGATGTGATCAGAACATGGATCACTGTGGCTAGATCGCACTTTTCAAGGAATGGCTGTGGCTGGCAAACCAACTGGACCTGACAAAAGATGCTACACACCACAGAGGAAACTCGAACCTCCAACTGTAGGCCAGAATCTAGTAGCAGCCCCAAGCTCCAAAGCTGCTTCTTCAGGGGGGGTACAACCCCCCTCCATAACAGGCGGACTCCAGAGTCCCTGAGCAGTTTCTCCACTGACCAACAGCACCTCAGTCTTGTCTGGACTGAGCTACAGCTTTTTAGCCCTCATCCATCCCATTACCTTCTCCAGGACTTCCACAGACCTACCTGGCTTAGCTGTTAAGGAGAAACAGAGCTAAGTGTCATCACATATTGGTGGTACCTCACTTCAAACCCCCAGATGACTGCTCCAAGCAGTTTCATGTAGATGTTAAAATTAGCATGGGTGATAAGGTGGCGGGAACCCCATAGCATAAATGTTATGGAACCAAGCGGCAGCCCCTCAGCCCCACCTTCAGAACCACCAAAGCACATTGCTTCCATCAGACTCCGACATTAGGCTTGGAGTCCAGGGCTCTCTGCAGGGTTCCATTAGTAGGTCTTGCCCTGGGGGAAGAACCTCAGAAAAAAGCAGGGTGAGGGGTTACCACCACCACCACCACCAGTTTGTTCAGGTCATTATGATCCAGGGATGCCTTCGCTCCTACTTAATCTCCTTTTGCATGTCACTGTACCCAGATCAAGCAACAGAACATTGGATTATGGATCATTCTAGGTTAATTTTGTGCAAAAAAAGTGCTCAAGGTTACTACTTTGTTGGGTAGGATCCAGGCAAGTTGCCTCAAAGTAAATTTTTGGTGTGTGATTATCTCATGTTCTCAACACTCCAGCTGAATGTTTTCTTGCTGGAAGCTTATCAGTGGTTCATTTTTCATTGGTGCAGCTATTGCACAAATCTATCAACAGGAACACAATATGTGGTCCATGCAGGATTTTAAAAAAATGAGGTGGGCAAGTCATCACTGCCAAGGAAAGAGCATTGGGTCCCCGTTGACCACCCAAACAAGCTATGCTGGGGATCATGGTACCTGCATTGGACAGGCAACTGTAGCAAGGAGAACAACTGGATGAGAATTAGTGAGAATCCAACTAAATGAATTTCAAACAGGGACAATGTCTATTTTGTGGCAATGTGTGTATAAAAGAGATGCTGATGCTATTAATAGTGGACAATGTATAACACCATCATACTCTGCTTTTGAATGTCCTTATCTGCCTGGCCATAACTGATGGGCAGATTGCTCTGTAGAGTGGTCCAGTAATCTGACCTGGCATCTCCCCTCTTATGTTCTTGGTACACTGGGGTAGGATAAGTGTCAGTTGGTCACCTTCAGCCTTACCGTCCAATGAACTTTTGTTCTCTACCGCCTTTTCTGTGGCTGATGAGCAGATAGGAGGATTCCAAGTAGTGTTTCCCTTCCTGGCATGTGCTTTATGTTTTCAACTTCCATTTGCCAAGTTCTTGCTTTAGGAGTTTATTTCTGTAGTAGCGGGGTGGTTTTAATTTTTTTTTAAACTTCCATGTGTTTCCTCCTCCTGAAATCTCTTTGTAAATATTTATTCCAAATGTGTTTGGGACTAGTTTCTTTACCAATAAATATTTGCTCAGATTTACCCTTACTTGCTGATTTATGGTTATATTAATATTAGGTTAACAGGAAATCAACCAGCCAAGAGCACATGACTAGCTTCCAGTGTTTGGGAAGAGAAGTGTGCATAGATAAAGCATTTTAAAGATCGTGTGTGTGTGTGTGTTGGGGTTATTAGCCTTTAAGAGAACATCTTCCCCAAATCCTTGCAAAGTAGCGTTCCTCAGAAAAACCAGACGTAGGTGGGGTATAATGAAACAAGAGAGACTGAGGTTGGTCTAGGGTTGCCAAGTG
>NW_015183904.1:0-2005 GCF_001447785.1 Gekko japonicus
TCATCGACACTATTGTGCATCCAGGCTTTACCCCTCTGAGACTCCATTGGTCACACCTAAGTTTTGCTCCTCCTGGTGTCACAGCTCCTTGGATCCCTTATTGGTCCAAGAAATCATTCATCTTCACCTGAGACAAGCCCCTCAAGGCCTCCCATTGGTCTGCATTATTTCCCCATGTCTATATGCACCAAAACACATGGCCTTGACGGTGTGTCTGAACCAGATGTCAACTGGCAGTTCACCCAAACTGTGTTTGGGCCATAATCTTTTCTCCATGGACCTCTGTACATCTGGACAGGTAGTATAACCTCCATAATTGACCCTTCTATTCTCTGTCATCACCTCTGTTTTCTTAGTTCTGAATTGCTTGCTGTTTTTCGAATGCTTAGTGTGCTTGTAATTAGGGAAAATCTTCAATACGAGCTATGTAAATTACTCTTCAGATCTGGAGTCTTCCTACTGTACTAGACCTTGGTATAAACAGGTGTGTGATCCCTGGTACCTCTCTGGCCTCTTTGCTGCATAGCTAATTTCCCCCCAACAAGAAGGTGTTAACACTGTGTTTTGGACCACTTGCAGTTTCCAAAGCATCTTCAAATATAGCCCTGCATACAGTGTGTTACAGTAGTCCAGTCTTGAGGTGACTGTTCCATGAAATACTGTGGCAAGGAAGGGGGTGGGGCACATGAAGGCAAAAGTGTCTTGGGCCCACAAAAATCATATAATGTGGTGCTGCCTGGGGAGGGCAGGTCTCCAGACTACAGAAATCAGTTCCCCTGGAGAAAATGGCTGCTTTGGAAGGTTAAATCTATGGTGTTCTATCCAACTGAAGTCCCTTCCCTCCCCAAACCATGCCCTCCCCAGGATCTGCCACAACCCTCCCACTATGTGAGCTGAGCCATTTGGCATTCCTTCTGAAGCACCACGAGCCAATTCCAAATATAAAGTTTTGTAATGGTGTTGGACCAGGATCTGGGGGACCCAGGTTCAAATCCCCATGATACCATAAAACTGACCAGCTGGCAGCCTAACTGACTTACCTCACAGAAAGACAGACTGCTAAATTGCAACTGATAACGAAGCTGAAGACAATGCATCCTCCTGGACTGAATCAAGACCTAGGTTTCCTGTATCATTAACGGTGCTGATTTATCCACACCTACTACCTCTCTGCATATCACACCTAATCAATTATGCCTACTGTTGTCATTTTCCTGCTTAGGTCATTTGGCATCTGAAATCACTCTGTTCTCCAAAATATAGGACAGATGGACTCACGTTTTAGCTGTATGTGAAGAAGTGAGCAGGGACTCACGAAAGCTCATCCCCTGCCACAAATTTTGTTAGCTTTTAAGGTGCTACTGGATTCTTGCTCTTTTCTACTACCTCACAGAGTGGTTGTGAGGACAAAACAGAGAGTTTTTTTAAAATGTAGACTGCTGTCTTGAGCTCTTTGAAAAAAGTGTGTGTGATTGTGTGAGACAGAAAGATACATACATACATACAGGCTGAAGTCAAACACACAAAATAATCCACTTTCAATTCACTTTCGAACTGGATTTTGCCAATTCACACAGGCTGATTCTGCACTGGCTTTTCCCTTCATTGTTTTTAGCAACCCCACATTGGAACAGACATCCCCCCTTGTTTTACCAGACCCACATTGGAACAGAAATTCCTCTCTGCAGTCCTTGCTGCTTTCACTTTCTTTAATCATTGGATTTTATGGTAGCCTCCACACTCCATGCCCGCTTTAATTTCCTTTGATCATCAGGTCTTAAGGTACCTCCTGCAAAGATTTATGGCCGTTTTATGGCTTTCAGGAGTGATTTTGCAGTCAGCACGCCATTGGTGGGGTATTTGAATGCAGTTTTGAGCCACACTTTTCCCTCCTAGCTGAGAAAACATGGAGCGAATGCTAGGTGCAGAACCAGCCACAGTAAAATCCAGTTGAAAAGGTGCAATGGAAGTGAATTGAAAGTGGATGATTAAGTGTGTGTGACCG
>NW_015183905.1:0-2142 GCF_001447785.1 Gekko japonicus
ACCAAGCCATGTGCTGCAGGGAAGAGCCAACCAGAAGGCCTTTCTGCAGGACCCAGTGTGCAGCATATGCTCAGGCATTCCCCACGCCCATCTCATGCCTTAGGGTTGGACCCTCTGAACAGGTTCTGTGGACGCTATATAGTCACTGGCCCTCGTGTTTGCAACAAGGCTCATTGAAACCCATCGATCTTGTGCAAAAGGAAGACCTAGCACAAGAAGAAGTATGCACCATTAGCAGAGCCTATCTAACGCACATGGAACTTGTTCCTAGGATGCAATCCTAATTATTCTGGAGTTTCTCCTAAACTTTTGTTTTAGCTCTGCAGCAATGTAGGAAGAAATTCTTCTGCAAACGCACCGCAAACATTGTGGAAATTAAGATTTTAAAGCTTTAATGCCTTTTGTAGTAATCTTGGGGAGGGGACAATTCATATGTTACCAGTGCAAAATGATTTCTGCTTCTTCATCATTCGTAGTAACACCTGAATAACAGAATCATGTGGGTGTTCGTATCCCTTGAGAGCCAGTTAGGGTGCCAGACTAGGGTCTTGGGTGCAGTTGTGGGAACCTCCCGTGTGATTTGCCTGTTCAGGGGATTCTGTTGTTCAAATAATGCAGGATTAGTTATGAGAATGCAGCGATTGACCAGCTCCTGTAAAATATGAGGCAGCCCTGAGAGGACACTTACAGTATTGCCGCTGTCTCCATAATTCAAGGCTAGCCTGCTCTATAAACTGCCTAGATACCTTCCTGATGTTTACAGGCTGCTATTACTAAAGGGGGTGTGTGGAGACGGTTGGGCATTATTGGGGTCTCACTGGGATCCCTCTCCTATCTTGCAGTTGCTTTTGCCGGCCTTGCCTTTGGCTCCTTCTACATGGCAGGGAAGCTCCACTGCTTTGCGCCCGGTGGGCGTGGGCAGTCCTGGCGCCTCTGTGCCTTCTTAACACCGCTCTTTGTCGCGATGCTTATTGCTTTGTCCCGTACCTGTGATTACAAGCATCACTGGCAAGGTGAGTGAGGCCTTCCTGAACTTTGGGATGTTGAGGGAACAAGAGATGACAACAGGTTGTATTTCCTAAGCACAGTAACCCTGCCTCTAAATCAGGGATGGTGAATTTTGTAGTATGTCCGGGGGTGGGGGATGGGAATGAAGCCTCCCTAGCAAGGGTTCTCAGGGGCCAGACCACCTTTGGCTCTGTTTTTAGAGAGGTGGGAAATGTTTCCTTGAGTTCACACTCAGGCTCTGGGCAGATGAATGAGTAACCCCATGGCTCTTCTGGCCACACCGAAGCTGGGCAGCAACTGATCTCAGCTTCTTCTTCGATCTTGACACCGTCTTCTGCTCTTCTATTTATACTTGAGACCCTCTGTACAGTTATGGTCGTGGGGGCCCGATACACTCCTGTTGTGTGCCCAGTGCTGTTTGTGGGTTGCTGTAGCACACAGTCAAAAACAATTTACTAAAGCCAGGCAAGAGATAGGCTTTTATTTCTGGTCTAATGCAGCAATTATTGGGTAGGTGTTGTAGAATTTAAGACTCCCGATGTTGGATCCAGACTGAATTTCTACTGATTCCCCTTTCCCTCTGCAGACTCTCCCCACCAATGTCATTCCTCAGGGTGCTTTGCCCACCCCCCCCCCCCGGAGCAGCCTTTCATGGAAATCGGTGGGATGCAAGGAGGGGAAGTAGGAAAGTTTCATTCTGCTGCTGGAAAATTTAATTTGGCTCCAACACATTAAGCGCTGTTTGTTGATCGTGGGGGCTTAGGGTGGTGGGAGGGCTGGGTAGCACGTCTAATATGGATGCTAATACCAAGTTGTGCCAAACTCCAGGCACAAAGGATGGGGCAAATCTCCAAGTGCCCAAGCATGTTCAAAGAGCCGTGTAGATGCTAAGGGGAAGGGTGTTCTCAAAATCACATCTGTAAAGTTGTCTGCAAACATGTGACAGGGAATGGTCTTATCATACAGAAAGAATGGCTAGGCTTATATAACCTCTGGCAGAGTAAAAGCCAAAGGGTTGCAATAGACCTCACTCCTGCCAGAAAAACCAGTATGTTGCAACCTGAAGCAATGCAAATACTGACACAGTGGTAAGGCCTGACTACTGTGCAAACAAACCCTGTGATATGAATGACA
>NW_015183906.1:0-2396 GCF_001447785.1 Gekko japonicus
TATTAGTCTTTCAGATACAAGAAGATCACTATCATTTTGGAATCAGGCCTTACAGTTTGTCCAAATGTGGGCCAGAATATACAATACACGTGACATGAGTTGGGATACAGGTGCTCAGCCTAGCTCATTGTCACATGTCAGATTGGCATAACGCACTTTGAAAATGTTGTGTTGTCCCACATGGCTGTGGAGTCCAAGGAAGGAGAAACAGGCCCTCCACTGCAGCCATTTCCACTGGTGAAAATGGAGCGGGAGGAAGCCTGACCCATCTCCTCTCCCCATTGCAGCATTAGGAGCCCCATAGAACAACACAACACATTCATCAAGCCTACATACGAAAATGAATCGAACTGGACACCTGTGTCCTGACTCATGTCATATGTATCATGTAAGTCTTCCTAGCATCTAGAAAGACCTTCATTGAGCCAAAGACTGATAGCCTTGCTGATAATATAATGGTGGAGTTGATGGTTAATATTTTAAAGACCTGCAGTGAGACAAAGATGCTCTAGTGCCAGCCTACTCCAGTGCAATTTGGGACCGCACCAGACTGCAGATGGAGCGTATTTTTGAATATGTGCAAGGAAAAAGGTACATTAAAGGATGACCTCAGCTCTCTCCCTGATATCTTAGTTCATCATCTACAGCTTTTTGTATGGTGGAATATTTCATATATAACTTCTTACCTTTAGCCTATATGGCCTAGAAGTTGACCACCTTTCTCTACCACAACATTCTGTGTCACAGGTAAATTGGCTCTTGATCTTGTCAGTGGAGAATGGTGCATATACATTTATCATGTCCTTTTCTCTGCAGCAAATGCAGGAACAGGGTTTCATTGAGAAAATCAGCAGTTTCATTGAGAAAATCAGCAGAAAATCAGCATCATTCTCAACTGACACAAAGAGCCTAATAGTGCCATCAAACACAAGTCAATGGGATTAGAAAAGTATAAGCCTACTTAGGAAAACCAGTGTGGTTTAGTGGTTGAAGTATCCGGCTAGGACCTGGGAGACCCACGCTTGAATCCCCACTCTGCCGTGGAAGCTTGCTGGGTGACCTTGGGCCACTCATACACTCTCAGCCTAGCCTGCCTCACAGAGTTGTTGTGGAGAAGAAAATAATGAAAGTCCACCCCACCACCACTAGGGAGAAAAGCGAAGTATAATTCCGAAGTGGTACCTATTTATCTACTTGCAATTTCTTGCTTTTGAACTGCTAGGTTGGCAGGAGCTGGAACTAGAGATGGGAGTCAGTAAATAGGATGGCTCAGTGAGTTTTCCACTTGGATTTTCATAACTGAATACAGCCATCAATGAACAGAGAATGCATCCCCTCTCTGTACTTTGTGTAGAACTTCAAGATATGCAGTAAACTCCTACAAAGGCTTATTCTCCCCAATTCCCTCTAATTGTTATATCCAGTGATTCCAGAATCAAATGATATAGTCCCCTCTGAATTTGTGATGTCTTCATCATGTCCAAAATCTGTGTTTCTCTTTGTCTTTACTTAGTGGTTTTTTTCCCTTCTGTTTTTCTGCCTTCCTTCATGGGATACTACCATTTTATTAATTATTTTATTTTATTTATTTGATGAATAATAAGACTCAATCACTTACACATCCTATCTTTCCTTCAAAGAGCTGTTGGCACTGTGGATGCGTCTATCTTATATTATCTTGATCCTGACAACAGGGCTGAGAGGTAGTCACTAACCCCAAAACCACATGGTGAGTGTTATGGAGCAAAGAATTTGAATCCATGATACTATGATATAAATCCAATAAACTGTCCACTGGACTGCAGATAATGCACACAATCTGGGCTGGGGGAAAAATCTCGGCTAGTGACTTTCCCCTACAATGTCCTGTCCAAAGGGAGGAGGTGACATATGTGGGCCAGACACATAGAAAATTGAAATTTGTTCCTCATGTTTGATATGTATTCAAAGAAAGACGACACATTTAGGTGGGAGGCTATGCCTAAAGGTTGTTTATAGGAGGACATTTTTGCTTTATAGGATGTGCCATATAAGACCAAACCAACCCCCCCCCCCAACTTATGAATAACCTTTGGAGATGGGGACATGCAAATAGGCATCGTGTTGGTGTCTCTTCCAGTGCAAAACTGGAAGTGACATAATCATGTTGGCATGGCATGATGACATCACCTCTGGATCCATGCCAGAAGTGATGTTATAGCATTGGCACAATGCCTGTTTCCCCCCACTGCCCTTCTGAGTTTCTGTTTCTGTAATTTCTGTAAAACAGTGCCTCTGCGAAAACCGTCTTGTATCATCCTCAGATGTGGGATGTGCCCTGGTGCTTCTTCCCACAAGCAAAGAGCCAGTCCTGGCTTTTTTCACTGAGGAAGAAGGGACTTATGAAGAACTCAGAA
>NW_015183907.1:0-2218 GCF_001447785.1 Gekko japonicus
TCAGTGCTTTGCAACAGTAGGAAAGGGGGGTGTATAACAGTCTGTAATAAAGTTATTTTCTGGGGAAACATCATTGTTTTGTTAGACTGATTTCATCCATCCAGGCTGTGTGTGTGCTGGGGTTTTTTTGGTGGGTGGTGGCAGCGTCTTCTAATATCTGCTTGTAGAGCGCCATGCCTTGGAAATGGCAGCAGGGAACCACACTTCCATTCCCTGCAGACCCTGCCTTGGTCCTCTGTGCTGCTCCTGAGTGTCTGCTGACACACACACACACCGAATAAAATGAAGGAAATATTGTGTTCCGGATGGATACACACAAATACATGGATGACAAATTTGATCACTGATAAATAAATGTCATTTAAAACTTTGATTTTAAGAAATGAATAATGTTGACGAAATATTTTAATCTGTGTATAATGTTTAGCTATAAATTATAAAGTTCAACGCTAACAAAACTGGTTACAGATATGACTGTGCAAATCGGTCTGTTGTTTATGATACCAGAGGCCAAAATTACTGATTTCATTTCAAACCATTTCTGAGAAAGGGAGTTGAGGACTTGAATCCTTTCTGGATCCTGCTTTTGCCCCTGCCTTTCCAATTGAAGAAGAAGACTGAAAAGTTACTTAAATTGGCTTATTTGGTCTCGGTAAAGGTATTCCCATGTGGCGAAACAAAGGCTCAATGGTACTGAAATTACCCACTTACGAATTTTTCAGATATTGCATTATGCAGTGTTGTATTTCTGCTTTGCTATGCAGAGGAATGTTATCAGGATTAAGTAGAGGAAAATCCCAAGAATTTCTCACCTCTTGGTAACTTTTCTTTGCAAAAGCTGATCACGTGATTTCTCTTTTTGTGTCTTAAAAACCAGGGACAGTCAGTGTGGCACATGACAAACCAGCTGGCGTCAACAGCATCAGTGCGGGCATTCAGCTCTTGGGTGTGGTTTAGCAAATTCTCCAGAGATTACTGTACTGATATTCTTGAATAGAGCTGCATATTGTAGTGGGTTGTGTATTCACATGAAGTTAATCAACAGGGATAAGATTATTGGACATATTGTGCTCTCCCATTTACTTGTTCTATCCCAGAAGTCTCCTGCTGTACATTAAGCAGTTGACTGTGTCCCAGTATAGGAGAGCTTTTATGCTCGCTATGTTGAATTCCATGCACTCTCAAGTAACAAATGGTTGATATAAGAAGTTGCCCTATTCCCAGTAGCTTATGTGCTACTGGGAAAATTGATAGACTGGAACATTGTTTATTGGAGTCCCCCATTTTCTCAAATGTGAGAGGTTCGTGGTTATTCCATCCCTAAGTGGGATGGGAGGTATAACAGTGGGAGAAAATTGAGGAAACGTTTGGCTGGGGTGGATTCAGAGGTTAGTTTGGTTGCTACAAAAAAAAAAGTAGGAAATTATTTTAAGATCATTGTTTTGCCTGGTTTATGTGGCCTGTAATGTGGCACAACTCAAAATCTATAGGTTAAATTAGTAGTATTATATAAGTAAAGTACTGTGCATATTGGTGGGGTTCCTTGAATCAAGGTCTGTCATAAGGGCATAAGAGAATCCAAATGTTGGATCAGGCCAATGGCCCATCCAGTCCAACACTCTGGGTCACACAGTGGCCAAAAATACCAGGGGCCATCAGGAGGTCCAGCAGTGGGGGCCTTCCCACTGTTGCCCCCCCCAAGCACCAAGAACACAGAGCATCACTTGCCCCAGACCGAGAGTTCCTATCTATCCCTTGTGGCTAATAGCCACTGATGGACCTCTGCTCCATATGTTTATCCAGTTCCCTCTTGAAGTCGTCCATGCTTGTAGCCACCACCCCCTCCTGTGGCAGTGAATTCCATGTGTCATCTGGCCATGTCCTGCCTTCCCTGAGTGGTTTGCCAACAAAGTTGGGTGAAAATGGGCAGATGGGCTTCCTGACCACGCCCCTGCTTTTTGTACAGTGTTTTCAATCAGCAAAGGCAGATGCCAGTTTATCCCTGGGAAATAGGTACAGTTGAGTGTGTGGATCAGTCCCTCAAGGAGCCCATGGTCTAAGGCGGCACATGCCACTTAATGTTGATTTGACTTTGGAAGTATTCATGTTGTCCCTATTCCCCCTACTCATTCTCAAAGATGTTCAACCCTTATCGACTAGGACTACCCCTCTGCCCACCGGCAAGTCCGCTTCAAGCTTTGCTTTGCTTCAGCTATTG
>NW_015183908.1:0-2322 GCF_001447785.1 Gekko japonicus
TTTTGTACAAGTCCATGTTTTTTGGTGTTGTCTTTTCCCAAATATGTTGTCTTTCTTACCACCTCACAGTGTACCAATTCTTGGAGTTCTTCTTGCTTCTTTTTAGTCATGTTTTTACATAACAGTTTAGTCTTGAATGCTGGGGAAATTTAAAGGGGGCAATCAGACAGCACCTGGGAAGCGCCCCGCAGCCGACAACCCATTTTGCTTCGTTGCAGAAGCAGAGTTAAAAGACACCAGGGAAAGTCCAGAAGCAAACGGGTTCCTACGGGCCGTAGCTGGCCTTTCCCGTCTGATCGCTCCAGCGCCCTCTCACCGCGTTGGGATGGTCTGATCAGGCCATCCCAAATCCGTGCCGTTGTTTCCCCCCCTTCTCAGTATGTGCATCATCGCACACTCCTCCCTAGGGAGGCCTCAAGGTGCACGTGGGATTCATCGATCCCTTGTTTAAGCGCATCGGAAACAAATTGCCAAAAACAAACACCTGACTCACCACGGCTGCATCGGATCACGCAGTGGCAGGATGTGCCCACAGCTTCAAAGGAGTGTGTGATCACGCAACTGTGGGTTAAAATTCCTCCATAGCGAATAGCTTCGCTTCCCCCCCCCTTTATCTGGCGCATGTGACTGCAACCTCTGTGACTATGATTCTCTGCAACCTTCTATCAGCAGACCTGGTGTGAGTTATCTGGAGGAATCAGAAATCCTCTAGTAGAAGAGGCTACTGAAGGAGGCTGTAAAGTCTCCCTTTGGGATGATTAACACTTGGGACAAATCTCTCTCAGGGACACTTTAGAAGGCCAGATAGCGTTGCTTGAATGGGACATATCGGGAGGGAACCCCCTCACCTGTTCTGCCTGCCTCTTCTCCTCTGCCTGACTCAGGAGGAAACCTTCGGCCAGGGCCACTGCCTGGGAACTGGTCTCCGGCCCACATCCTTTGACCCAGCCCTGCATTTCCTGGGGCAGGATGGTCAGGAACTGCTCCAGGATCACCAGGTCCAGCATCTGCTTCTTGGTGTGCCTCTCTGGCTCCAGCCAGTGGCTGCAAAGTCCATGGAGCCGGCTGCAGACTTCTCGGGGCCCATCGGCCTCATGGTAGCGGAACTGCCGGAAGTGCTGGCCATGGACATCTGAGATCACGGTGTCCTGAGCCAGGGTCTCTGGCATGGCTCTTTTCCCGAATGCAACGCCACTCCCAGCTTGGAGGAGGAGGGGGCCTTCAGTTGCTGTCTTGCCAGTTCCAGGTCCTCCTGGGTCCTTCTCTTCCATCTCCTGCCCCCTCTGTTGAGTCACCTCCATCTGTGAAAAGAGGTCTGAATTCACTCGGCTGTGAAGAGAGGCTTCTCTCTGGGGGGAAGGAGAGAGACAGATGGTAACACGTCAGAAGGAAGAAAGAAAATGGAGATACACCACCAAACATCACAAACCTTCATATGCTCGGGGGACACGTGAGAACTACCCTGGCGGATCAGAAGAAGAGTGTATCTTGTGGTTTGTAGACCAGGTTTAATATAATTTTGCTATGTTTCATATGAATGTGTTTTAAATATGCTGCCTTGGTTTTTTTGGGATAGTGAAGTGTCTCTGTTTGGCTTTTTAGGGATGTTACAAATTTAACCTCTCATTCCTTTGGCTCTGTCTTAAGGACAAATTCTTAGGGTGAACCAGAGCCCCCAGAGGACAAGAGGGACTGGTGACACATTTACCATTCCATCCGTCTCTTCAACAGGCCTGAAGTGTCAGGCAAGAACTCTGGCCAAGCACCCACCCGAGGGGGCCCAACTCACTCGGACAGAAGGGCCATTTCCCAGAGTCCAGCCTGTTTTTTGGGAACAAGCCTAAGCCCAGCACTTGAACAACTCTGGATGGCTACTAAGTGTGTCAGGATATGCCCGCCCAAAGCCACATCGGGGCCCTGCTGGTGTCGGGCAACTGTAAACCTGGCAGTGGCATAGAATGGGAGTGAGCCAGGGGTGTGGTTTGCCTGTGGAATGGAGCCCAGTCGACTTCCTGAAGCCTTTCCCGGTTAGGGCTCAAGGGCTGCTGGGAGGAAGAGGGGCAAGGACGTGGCGGGCCCTTTGTGGGGACAGGAACTGGGGGAGGCAAGAAACTGTGCTGAAGGCACAAGGCTGCCAACTCTGGGTTGGGAAATTCCTGGGAATTTGGGGCTGGAGCCTGGGAGGGCAGGGCGTAATGGCACGGAGTCCATCCTCCAAAGCAGCCAGGACCTAACTGGAAATTGGCAGCCCCCCATCAAGGCGAACCAGTCCAAATACCGGGCATTCTGGCCGTCCAATCAGCATGAAGGAGTCATCCCACT
>NW_015183909.1:0-2142 GCF_001447785.1 Gekko japonicus
GTGCACGCGGCGAAGAATTACTTGGCAACCCTATCACACACACTAAATACTCCCGTTTCAATCCACTTTCAGTGCACTTTCAAACTGGATTTTCACTGTGTGAACTGGCAAGATCCAGTCGGAAAGTGCACTGAAAGTGGGTTGAAAGATGACTACTTAGTGTGTGTGTCTGCAGCCTCTGCAACACGATGGGCTAGAGTTTTCTAAAAAAGTGAAAGCTGAGAATTCAGGGAACCTGATGCATATTATAGTATAACAGTATGTAAAGCTATTGAATTGGTGATTGATAAAAAAAAAACCCCACCAGGGAAACCTCCTAAGTGAAAGCTCTGTTGCCAGTGTGTTGTATTAGCAGCCACAACAGCAACAGGAAAACAACACAGGCCTCTCCTCATTGTGGAAAACATCACCGTTCTCCTGTCCTCCATTTTATCTTCTCAGTAGTAAATGTGGGAGGCGGGGGGAGGCGACTGGCTGAAATATACTGGATTTGAGATGCGTATAGTGATCAGCTCATAGTTTATTAGTGATTTCAGCTTAACTCTAAGACAACTCTAGCAGGACTGGAGCCCTGCTTATATGCATGCAAAACACCCCACCCCACACACACTCTTTTGCTCTAAGCTCAGCCAGTCTCTGAATCACCCTAGAGACTGGCTGAGCTTGGAGTAAAAGAACAATAGCCGACCAGGACTCTGGAATAAACCAATCAAGTAGTAATGTTTTGTAAATAGCCTATCACGGGGGAGAGAGTGTGTTTGGGGTGGGGTGTTTTGCATGCATATAAGCAGGGCTCCAGGGTGATTCAATCAGCCAGTCTCTAGGGTGATTCAATCAGGGATGTTTCAATCCCAATACATAAAACTGGCCCAGAGCAGAGATTCGCACCTGGGTCTCCCAGATCCTAGTCCATGACTCTAACCACTACGCCACACTGAATTTCATTAAAAAAAACAAACCTAAACAAATAGTTAAAATTTGGTATTATGTTGTAGCTTTTGAACAGTGCGTTGCTATACAGAGTTACTCCAGGCTAATCCTATTGACTTCAATGCAAGGCTGCAAAGTACCATCCTAATCAAATTCATACCCTTCTAAATCCATTGAAGTCAGTGGATTTAGAAGGCTGTAACTCTGCTTCGATAGCAATGCCAGTCTCTTTTACAATCAAAACTAGGAAATATTTATAATGCAACATATTATTTTTTTAAAGACATCTGATTTTGAACATGGGTGGAATTTTTGTCTCAGCATGAAGCATTGGGATGGGCCCACAAACCTTCTGGTGCAGCTACCATTCCAGTTTCCGCTTATCAATACATTTCTCAAAAGGTGCTCATGTGTTGTCGGTCGCTCGCAATCTGCCGGTTTCTCCATCTTCAGAACAGAGAAGCAATTAATACAAAAGTAAATTTCCTGGAAAGTGGTTCAACCGTCCCTTCAAATAAACTTGGCTGCATGGCAGACCACTGGACAGGGTCTTGAAAGGGAGGGCAGAAGAAAGCCCAGAACGAATAACGAGTTCACAGGGTCAGGACATCAGAATAAATTGTTGCAATTATGTGCCTTTGCTGCAGTTTCCTGTGGGTTACAAGAGATATGTTGATGCCAGTTTTGTCTGGACTTAAGCACACTGTGTAGAATTAAAAAACCCCAAACATTTGGCATACACGTAGGCATAACCAGGCATGATGCCATGGATGTCATTTATGACTCCTCAAACCTGCTGGGCACCTCTGGGCAAAATCCGACAGCTACTTGGCATGACATTTGCTTCGTCTAATAGGCTTCATTCGTAACCCCTCCATCATACTAAACCAAAATTAAAATTGCACTGCAGTACGCTGCACAGGGCTGCCACATTTCCCCCCAACAAAGGTTCTGTGGCTGTCTGTTAAGGAGGAAAGCAACCTCTGTTACTTTCACTGTATCTCCATGCGGAATCTACAGCTTGGGATTAGTTGAGGAGTGGCTGATGAGACGACATGATTCCATCTAAATGTAAAGGTCAGTTTTACCAATAAGCCAGGTAATGTGATAAGAGCACACAGGTAGAATACTAGTGGAAAGAAACAGGACTTGCTTTTTGAGGCTTGGGTTTCTTTTCCTTTTTTGCTGCACATGTGCCCATAGGGTTGTGAG
>NW_015183910.1:0-2099 GCF_001447785.1 Gekko japonicus
TGACTTTCAATCTAGAAAAGCCAAAAAAATGCTAATGTAGCTAATTGTGGAAGTAAGGCGATTTGATCAAGCGCATAAAAAGGAATTGGCCAATATAAGAATTGTTTGTGCAGTGAACTTTTTTTTAAATTTCAAAACGGATTTAAGACAGAGGCAAAGAGCTGCATCCACATCAAGTCCCAGGATGTCAGGAAATGACAAAAAAGAATGGCAGGCTGCAATGGAAGCAATGGAGAAAAGAATGATGGAGGCGATTCAAACACTGGGAAAACAAATGGAGCAACAAATGGAGAAGCAAATGCAAAAACATCTAGAGCACCTAGACGAAGTTCAAGAGAAGAATATGGCAGCAAATAAAGATTTCTAGTCACATCTGAGGTAACAGAGGTCAAGAAAGAAATGGTTGATGTTAAAAAAAGAAGTTCAAACTCCGGCAACAATGACAACAGAAATGGAGCAAAAAGTACAACATATAGACAAGAAACTGGAATCAGTAACCCATGAGAACTGAAGAGTTGAATCTATGATGGAATACAGAGGAATGCAAAACCATCTGAGGCTAAGAGGCATTGAAGAAAATTCCGATGAAGATATAAGAGAGGTTGTGAAAACTGCCTTGATGCAGTACCTGGGAGGAGATGAAGGAGAGATTGAATTTGGATTTGATTTAATATACAGAGTTAATTCAAGGTATGCTGAAAAGAAGAATATACCTAGGGATGTGATTGTACAGTTGGTGACAAGAAAAATGAAAGAAGATATATTTAAAAAACAGTTTGTACAACCACTTGAGATAAACGGCAAAAAAAATAATAATAATGAGAGAACTCCCAAGAGCGATTCTGCAAGACAGAAGGAAATATAAGAAATTGGCAGATAAACTAAAGCAACTTGATATTAGATTCAGATGGGAAATACCACAAGGGCTGTCCTTTACCTATCAAGGGTCAAGATATGTTATCAAATCTGTGGAAGAAATGTATAGGTTTAAGGCGGACAATATTGAAAAATTTGGAGAGATATAAGACAAGACACAATGGATTACAAATTTTTATCTTGGAATGTAAATTGACTTAATTCACCTAACAAAAGAAAACTAGTTAAACATTGGTTGGGAAAACAAAAATGCAATATAATTTGCTTGCAAGAAACACATATCAAAAAGCAGGACTCTAAATTTCTTATTAATAAAAAATTAGGAGAGGAATTTTATTCCTGGCTTCTAAAAAGAAGAAGGGGACGGTGATTTATGTTAACAAAGAATTGCAACCAAAAGAAATTTTTAAAGACACTGAGGGAAGATATATTGGAGTAGAAATCATGATGCACCAAAAGAAAACACTAATAATTAATATATACACACCCAATGGTGCGAAAGATTTTTTTTTTTAAGACTTGGCAAGGCAACTGGAACAATTGACTTATGAACAGATAGTATTGGCGATAGACTTCAATGGCACGGTAAACAATAAATTGGATCGACAATCTAAAAGGGGAGATGAGAAGATTGGAAAGCTGCCGAAAACTTTCTTTAATTTGATAGAACAAGAAAAGCTGGAAGATGTTTGGAGAAAATGGAATACAAATGTTGTTGTTTTTTCCCCTGAAGACAGGGTATCTTTATTGCTTTTGTTACGCCTACAAAACTACAGAAAATAGAAAGGGAAAGGGAAAAAAAATAAAAAACCCCAGGGAATAAGACAGCAAGTAATAAAAACCCCACACTATGACTAAAACCCCAAGAAAGGAAGGTCATTAACAGTTAGTATTCAGTTAGTCATAAAAATAAAAAACGTTTCATTTAAGTCAATGAATTCAAGAGTTAGTGAGTCCGTTTTAGTAATTGTCTATTTTCTTTCTTCAATGTGCACAAAATCTCTTTCATCTTCTCCTTCAGCTGCGGGTCTTTGACTTCAAAGGAGTTTTTTAGGCCCCCTTAGCCGCAAGTCGTATGCATCTCTGGCCGTGCCGCCAAAACAAATTATGGAGACGCTAAGTAAAGAAACTTTGAATTTTTTTCAAATGAATTTGAATCAAGGAACACCAATTCAGACGGTGTGGGATGCCTATAAAGCTGTAATGAGGGGTCTACTCATATC
>NW_015183911.1:0-2097 GCF_001447785.1 Gekko japonicus
AGGCAGGCAGTGGCAAGTCCACCTCTGTGTTTTTTTGCCCTGGCCTGGTTGACACATGTCAGCCCAGTCCTGGAAGCTAAACAGGGTCAGTCCTGGTTAGTACTTGGATGGGAGACACCAAAGGAAGTCCAGGGTTGCTATGCAGAGGCAGGCAACGGCCAACCCCCTCTGTGGGGCTTTTTTGCTCTGGCCTGGATGGGCCAGGCTCATCTGATCATGGCACAGCTCAGCTGCTAAGCAGGGTAGTACTGGGATGGGCGACCAGCGAGGTAGTCCAGGGTATCCATGCGGGATTGCCACTAGGGAAAGGATATGTTGACCTTGGAATCGCCGGTAGAGGCAGCCCCAATGTGTGGGAGTGTTTGCGGGTGTGGAAGGGACACAGAGTTCATGCCGTTTGATCTGTCATCAAGACAGTTCAGCAACGGATTTTATCTGCGCGATCACACAGTTAGCATCTGCCTCTCGTCCCCAGCCGTTGGTTTCTGGCTCAAAACCGCTTTAACCTGGAGTATTTTGTGACCAGGTGCGAAAATGCTGTTCTCTCAGCTCTCCCGTTTAAAGCCGCTCCTCCGGTGTCAAGACACGTCCTGTTTAAACCCCCTCCCCGCTCGAAAGCTGCCTGAGGGTTCCGCTTTTCGCCCGCCTTTTTTTTTTAGCATTGGCGGTGCGCGCATAGGCGGAGCTCCGCTGCCGTGTTTAGAAAACTGACATTTAAACAGTCACTTGTTTTAGAGTTTAGATGAGTTCGGGATCTCATGGAGGAAGCCTGGAAACGAAACTAAGACAGAAGTCGACAGCTTTGTTAGAATACAACTGATGATTCTCTTATCTGTTATAAGTACTTTTGTAACTGCTTTGTATGTAGCACTTTAAATATTCATTCACTTTATAAAATCATATTTTGCATATCACGGTTCCCCAGTTGAGTCTGTAATTTTGATAATTCGGTAACTGGGAGGTCTCTTTGTACTTATCGGTTCTGCCCATGTGCCATTGTAGTCCCCCCCCCATTTTATGGAGGGGCGCCTATGCGCATGCGCAAACTGAGAAAAAAATTTAAAACCCTGCCGATGCACGCTCCTGCGCGTCGGCAGTGTAGTCACCGGGGAGCAATGGGACTGCACGGTGAGGCGGGATAAGGGAGGGAGTCCCACCCCCACGGAGGGGCACCAATGCGCATGCGCAAACTGAGAAAAAATTAAAAAACCTCCGCCAACGCACAATCCTGCGCATCAGTAGTGTAGTTGCTGGGAAGCGATGTGACTGTGCAGTGAGGCGGGATAAGGGAGGTAGTTTTGGGGGGCCCCATTCTACGGAGGGGTGCTTATGCGCATGCGCAAACTGAGAAAAATTAAAAAAACCTGCTGACTCACACTCCCACGTGTCGGTAGTGTAGACGCCGGGGAGCGACGTGACTGCGCGGTGAGGCGGGATAAGGGAGGTAAGTGTGATCGCGATTATCCAGATCAAATATAATCCGGTTAGAACCGGAGCAGTTTAACCCGCTCTCAGCACGCCGCCTGACCACAGCTGGAGAAAGACACGGGATCGAGTGAATGTGGCTGGGGAGGGCCCTGCCCCTAGTCGAGGAAAGCTGGCCAGCCGCCTGCTACGCTGCGGCGTGTTTGCGCATTGGCGGGGGTAGGCAGAGCCGGGACAAGTTGTTCCACGCTCGCGTTCGTGTCGGTCTGCCTGTTCGGTGGTGCCGAGTCTTTGGAGCTCTGACTCATCCTTGCTGCAGCAATGAATGGCTCTTAGAGCAGATGTGGCCGCCCGGCACTTGTCGAGGCCTTCACCGCCTGGCAACAGCTGTCTCACTGCTCGAATGCCGCAACACAATGGAAGGTCAGCGGCCAAGGGCTGCCCCTATCATAAAAGAGCTGAATGGCTTTCCCACTCGGGGCGCTTTGCTCTTCAGTTTGTGATGCAAGCTGCGCTGAGGGGGCGGAGGAGGGCGGCACGGACGTCCGAGGGAAACTGTAGAAGCTGGTTCAGCCCGCTTGGGATGCGATCTGTCCTATCTCAAGTCATCATCAGTGATGAGCTAAGACAAAAAACGGGTGAGCCGCAGTGTTCCCTCTAAGCCGAGTTAGT
>NW_015183912.1:0-2074 GCF_001447785.1 Gekko japonicus
CATCGCTGAAGCCACAGACCGAAAGTCCACACTATGATTCTCTTGACCCATGTAGTTGCCGTGTTGTTTGAATGGGGAAAATACATATTTTCTTGCTTTGGTCCCATGTGATCAGCTAACCCAAATTCTTTGAGTTTATCGGTATGCATGTATCAAAGGTGAAAATACATGCATTACCGGTACCTGATTCACACAAATGGTGGCCATACATATGAAGAGAATGTGCGGTGCATGATCTCCCGCTGTGTGTGGTTGATTGAAACAGCTAAAAAGACAGAGTTTGAAATGAAAAACGCAAGTCAAACAAGAAACCAGGCAATTGTCTGTGTGATTCTCAAATTTCACAGATCCCTCTCAGTCTTCTGTGGCTACTTTCTTTGTTAACAAATTACTATTTATGGAACCATTCCATGCCATAAGGAGAAAAAGCATAAGAGTGTAGGCCCTTTCCCTAAACTTACAGTCCAGCCTTACACAGAGTTACCGTAAACTGAAATAACTCTGTGTAACCCTTTCTAATGCCCCCCCCCCAATCAATCAGTGACAGGCCCCTTATGGCTTGGCAAAGAAACGTGATTGCTTCAGGGGTATAGAAAAAAACCAAGGTGTTAAATGGTTTTCTGTGTAAGAGACACTTATCATAAGCCTAACAACTTAACAATTAGAGAGAAAACTGAATGATAATGTCTATGAGCCTAGCAACATTTGAAGAGACAGGCCCTTCAGGGCCCTTCAGGAAGAGCACTCAGAATAAAGACACATTTTAGGAGACAGGGCCCATGAACACAAGGAAAAGAGAGAAAGTCCAGAATGTTCACTTAAAGAAATGGAGGGCTCTTTCCCCCCATATGCTTGTTGCTCCTGGTGCTGCTGCTGCTGCCTCTCTGGGATCCTTTCTCTGGCTTGGGCCTGCAAAGAACTCCGCACTTTCCCTCAGTCGAGGTCCGGGCCTTCTCTCTCCTGCCGCAGGCCAGACTGACTTTGGCGGGTTGGGGCTCTTGCAGCTGGTAGGATGTGAGCTTAAGTCTCTAACTTAACAAAGAGTCTGAGAGTGATTTCAGCAAGAATGCGGTTTTTATTCTTCAGCTCAGTTACTTCTCCAACACGGTACAACAATCGCCAGCCAGAACCTATCAAAGTATATACACTGGCTTCTCTGTATTTAAACATTCCCGGCGAATGTAGCCACACCCTCTGTACAAACAACAACCTATGAGGTTGGAGAGATAAAGACCAATCACGAGCGATCCCGCTCTGCAAGGTGATTGGATGTCGGTTCCTGGGCTAGTACTCCTATTGGTTACACTAGGATCCTAGCCCAGGGCGAAGCTTAACATTGTACTTCTATGAGGCAATTCACAGTAAAGTTCATGCAATCCATATTACTTTGAATATACAACAAATCCCTCCCCCCTAAGCAAAGACAATCAGGCACATTCGTAATCGCTTAGGTAGGATGGCGCTCTGCGCGTTCTCTGAGACCTCCGTGGCAGAGGAGGTTCAGGGCACCTTTGAATTGGGGGCACTCTGCTTGATTCACCCTCGAGTGGATCAGGTACACTTCCACCCCTTGTAATGGGTCCCAGAGTAGGGGTCTGCCCTCCCTTGAGAATGCTGGGAGAACTCCAGGCCCCACTGGGTCTTGCGAACTCCACATAATGGGTGGAGCGCTTTCCGTTATTCCAGTGAACTATGAAAATAACTCGTTTTAGACATAGCAAAGGATAAGAGTTATTAAAAACACAAATATCTCTTGGGTTTTTATAAAAATATGCATACAGTTGTGACCTTATTCCTACCTCACAAACAAGTTGCTCAGTGGCAGCACGTTGAAGCAGAGAAAGCTTCACTCTGGTCTGACAGCCGAGGAGCAAGGAGGGTTTTTCTTCTTCTGGGAGTTCGGATATCATTTCCTCAAGTTCGCTTTTGGAAGTCGAATACCGTTTTTGGAAGTTGAATACCGTTTTTTGGAAGTCGAATACCGTTTTTGGAAGTCAAACATCGTTTTTGGAAGTTGAACATCGTTTTTGGAAGTCGAACACCGTTTTTTGAAGTCAAATACCATTTTTGGAAG
>NW_015183913.1:0-2080 GCF_001447785.1 Gekko japonicus
AACATGTTTAGGGTTGGACTGCAAGGTTTCGGTCCTGTACACCTTTAAGGTCACTTAAATCCCACTGAGTTCAACTCAGTGATTGCTGCCGAACTCTGCCGCGGGTTTAAATTTCAGTGAAAATAACTCTCTGGGCTGCTAAGTGGATCTCAACCAGAAGTGTATTTTTAAATGGATTACTTTGTCGAGCGGCCCAAAAGGTGGTAAGCATGAACAATATTTTACAAAAACGACTTTTGTTTCCCCCACCAACTACTGGCTGAGTGGCTATGAACATCATTTTTTATCCCTTCCAGCTGCTGAGCTATTTTCCCCCCCTCCTGTTAGGGCCAGATCTATTTATATTTCTCAGATCAGAAAGTAAGCAAAAGGGCATCGTCCTTGAGACGTCTCTCGCTTTACGACAAGCGATAATGTCCTAGTCATCGAACTCTCATAAACGCAATGGGAGTAATGGGAACAAGCCGAGATTTCAATGGAGCATAATGGATATCTGGCACGTACCCTGGGTGCTTTATCTGAAAGCACTCTGTGCATCTGCCCCCCCTTTCTGCAGGGTATGTATTCGTTCTCCCATGAGCAAGGGGGTGCGTGTGACAGGAGGGGATCGAGTTCCAGAGATCAGACACTGATGGATTTCAAGAGTCAGTCAAGGGACCGTGGGCCTTTGAAGGGAGAGAAGCAGGAGGCGGCGCATGCTTAAGGATGCTGAGCAAATAGGAATCTGTAAACCAAACATGATTAACGACTTCAATTCTAAGGACAGAAATATCCCCAGTAAAGCAGATAGCAAACCCGAGGAAGACTCAGAGCGATAACAAAAGTGATCATTAGCAGCTTGATTAATGAGGAGAGAGTCACTGATCTCAGATACCGTGAAAAGGAAAAATGCAGCTCAGGTCTATGGAGTTTTCTGGGATAGCACGTGTTCTTTGTTTCCTGGTGTCTCTTGACCTTCTACTGGGTCTGGATTGCGCTTCTTGCTCACAGTAGCTAGAAGAGACAGATTAAACAGGAAGCCCTTAAAGGGTGCATTCAGACGGGCAGCTAATCCCATCATTATGCCAGCTTGAATTTTATCCCGATCTTTTTAATCCATCGTAGCATGACCAGATATCCCACTGGTGCCTTACCGCCTTACTGCGGGCTGCCTCCATTGTGGATTGTCTAGATGGCATCCACTGAAAGAGGCATGTGTGGTGGGGTTTTTTAAAAAAACAACACTTTTTGCGCATGCGCATAGGCGTCACAGTGCATCCTTGTTGAAGGAGGCCTGCGTTTTTGTTTTTTTTTTAAAAAACTTTTTGCACATGCGCATAGATGTGACAGCACATCCTTGTTGATCCACACATGTGTAGAGGTTTTTTAAAATGGCGCCTGCTCGGGATGGTCTGACGTCAGACCACCCCGACGGGAGGATTGCGCACTGGTGGAACGATCAGACGGGTGGAAGTCCGCAGTTGTCCCGCAGGTAACCGAAAACCCCAGTTTTAAAGTGCTGTCTTTTAAGTACGGCTCCGAAGCGCGACAAAACGGGATGCCCACGGAAGAGGGACATTTCCCAGATGTTTGTGTCTGGACATCACCTTTAGATTATGCCTCGCGTG
The DNA here is from genome assembly GCF_001447785.1 of Gekko japonicus. NCBI lineage: Eukaryota > Metazoa > Chordata > Lepidosauria > Squamata > Gekkonidae > Gekko > Gekko japonicus. The sequence goes on from NW_015183913.1 coordinate 1,608, forward strand.
GATCTAAAGAGCCATCTGATCGGACTCAAAGACTAGCTAAATTTATTCCCAGAGTAAGGTGGAATCAATGAGTCATTGAGCCATTGATAACTCTTCGATTAGTTCTTGTTTTGCACTGACCTCTCCTGGTAACTTTTCCCCACTCCCTTCTGGCGTGCCTCAAACTTTTTAATACAAATTGAGTGGCTTTGGATGGGTGGGTTTGTGCCAAGGCTTTAGTGCCATCCCTCAGAAGAGTACAGGATAATGTGATGAGGAGATGGGGAGAGGCCAGGCCGGATCAACAGGCACTTTCAAGAGGCAGTGGTCACAAGATCCTACAGTTTATGAACGAATGTGGTACAGGCTTAGAAGTGGGGGTTCTTTGAAGGACCCTGGAATATCCCTAAGGACCTTTGTCCCAACTTCTGTTTCCTCAAACGGGGGCAGGTCCGGCCTTTCTGGTTTTACAGTCTTCTTGGCTGATCCTTTGG
>NW_015183914.1:0-2742 GCF_001447785.1 Gekko japonicus
CTTCATATTCTTCCTCTTCTTCCTCTTCTATGCCCTCCTCCTTCTCTTCTTCCTCTTCTATCTCCTCCTCCTTCTTCCTCTTCTTCTATCTCCTCCTCCTCCTTCCTCTTCTTCTATCTCCTCCTCCTTTTCTTCATCTTCATCTTCTTCCTCTTCTTCCTCTTCTATCTCCTCCTCCTTCTTCCTCTTCCTCTTCTTCTATCTCCTCCTCCTCCATCCTTCTTCTTCTCATTCTCCTCTTCTTCATCTTCCTCTTCTTCCTCTTCTATGTTCTCCTCCTTCTCTTCTTCCTCTTCTATCTCCTCCTCCTCCTTCCTCTTCCTCCTCTTCTTCCTCCTCATCCTCTTCCTCTTCTATCTCCTCCTCCTTTTCCTTCTTTCTCTTCCTCCTCCTCTTCTTCCTCTTCTTTCTCTTCTATCTCCTCCTCCTTCTTCTTCCTCTTTCTCCTCTTCTTCATCTTCATCTTCTTCCTCTTCTATCTCCTCCTCCTCCTCCTTCCTATTCCTCCTCATCTTCTTCTTCCTCTTCTTCCTCTTCTATGTCCTCCTCTTCTCCTTCTCCTTCTCCTCCTTCTCCTTCTCCCACATTCTTCCCATGTCATTTCAGACAAAGTCTTTAAAACCAGATTCTTCTTCCATCAGTTGCCCAGCGCAGAGGGGCGATAGACAAGGTCTCCAAGACCCCGTCTGCATTGTCTTTCTCTGTTTATCGCTGCCCCCTGAAGGGGATGTTCTCTGCCCAGGTCCGGCCTTTGCCACTCACACGTGGCTGGGGAGGTGGAAAGGGGGGCTCTACCCTTAATGTCATTACACTTCCCGGCAATGATTGATTGAGCGATCGCATGGTTTTTGAAACCTAATAACTGTCTCCGTTGTCTCTGAACTCATTAATCTTCTGGCCTGTAAATAAGTAAAACTGACAAAATAACGGGATTTCCTTAACGATGGGCTGTAGTTATCCTTGTACCTGCTGCTTTGGGCTAACCTATTCATGGCTTGGAATTCCTGCCCCCTCCCTTTACCGTAAACGGGTTCCTTGGCTCTGCTTGAAGAAGAGTCCCGGTAGGCAACACAGTTCCCTGCTGTTCATTGTTCAAGTGGCACCCTCTGCTAGAGAGAATTCTCATGAACACAAGCACTGGTCTAGGGATGCCAGACACCCCCTGGCAGGGGCGGGGGTCCCCCGCTCCCACACCCCACCTCCCTACCAATGATCAGCTGGCCAGCGGGGGGCGGGACTTATCGCACAAATAAGGGAGGAGCTGCGGTGGCTCAAGTGGTTAAGACGCTGAACTGCAGGCTGTGGAAAGTCCGTAGTTCAGCAGTTAAAGACCCGCGCGTGCCGCATGACGGAGTGAGCTCCCGTCTCTAGTTCCAGCTCCTGCCAACCTAGCAGTTCGAAAGCAAGAAACTGCAAGTAGATAAATAGGTACCACTTCGGTGGGAAGGGAACAGCGTTCCGTGCGCCTTGGTGTTTAGTCATGCCAGCCACACGACCATGGAAACGTGTTCGGACAGCGCTGACTCTTCGGCTTTGAAACGGAGAAGAGCACCGCAACCCTAGTCAGACTCGACTGGCTTTCGAGCAAGGGAGACCTTGACCTTTACCTTACCCGAAATTTTAGCAGTGTGCCTTAAGCACTGAGATCAGCAGACAAGAATCTCCTGGTGATTCCCGTCCCCAAAGATATCCGGCTGGCCTCGACCAGGGACAGGACCTTCTCAGCCTTGGCCCCAGCTCGGCAGAACTCTCTGCCGAACGACATTCTGGCCCTGCCCGATCTATTAAAGTTCCACAGGGCATGCAAGGCAGAGATGTTCCGCCAGGCCTTCGGTCGAAGCCATTCTCTTACATCTACCTGGCACCCCCCTATGAAAATCTGAATGCTGAGAATGGCATCTTGTTTAAAGCGCTGAAAGATCCACGTTGAATGCTTTTTATATTGAATGCTGTAATTTTAATTGGTTTCAAAATTGTATCGGATTTTATGCGGTTGTAAACTGTCCAGAGCCCCGCAAAAGCGGGGAAAGGTAGATAAGAAATCGAAATAAATAGATAGATAAATAAATAAATTCTAATCTTCTCTGTATTGTTCCAATTTTAGGATATGTGCTGCCAAAGCACATATACTAATCTGGGAGAACCGGGTTTGATTCCCCGCTTCACCACTTGCAGCTGCTGGATGACCTTGGGCAAGCCATAGTTCTGTCAGAGCTGTTCTCTCAAGGGCAGTTCTCTCAGAGCTCTCTCAGCCCCACCGACCTCACAGGCAGTGTTCCCTCTAAGCTGAGTTAGTGTGAGCCTAGCTCACAGGTTTTTAGCCTCTGGCTCACACCTTTTTGTCTCAGCTCAGGAAGGGATGGCTCCAGAGCAAACTAATTGATGCAGCAGCCAAATCGCCCGCTCACAACTTTCATGCCAGGAGTTCACAAAGTAGAATTTTTGCCCACAAGACTCCACAATTAGAGGGAGCATTGCTCACAGGGTGTCTGTTGTGGGGAGGGGAAGGGAAAGGAGATTGTAAGCCGCTCTGAGACTCCGAGTGAAGGGCGGGGTATAAATCCAATCTCCTCCTCCGATGGGACTTCAACGTGACCCGGCACGATGGGGACATCGAGGCGACACCCTGGTTTGGGGGCAGAAATTCTACAGTAGAAGCTAACTCCTCAGCCTTTTTGAGGCCACCGGCAACTTTGGAATTCCGACACAAGGTGATAGATCAGGATGGGCAGCCGTGTTTGT
>NW_015183915.1:0-2071 GCF_001447785.1 Gekko japonicus
ACGGGCGATTTTCTAATTCGCAAGACTTTAGAGGGCTGGTCTAGGGAGGCGGGGGCTCGGCCGGATACTAGACAGCCAATTTCCCCAAGGGTCCTCAGAGGCCTGCAGGCTAGCTGCAGAACAATATGTTCTTCTAATTTCGAGGCATGTCGTTTTCACGCGGCGGCCCTGGTAGCATTTTTTGGGGCATTCCGCATTGGGGAACTGGTGTCCCAATCTAAGGGAGACAAGTCGGGTCGTGCCCTCAAGGCAAGTGATGTTCGGTTCGAAGGGAATTTTTCACCCTCTGCCTGATTGGCTTTGGTGGGGGGTGTTTTTGCCTACTTTGAACTGTAGCTGTGGCGAAGGTTTTTGATGGGTGTGGTTGCGCTTTAAATAGGTGGTCACTTTTTGGCAGGTTGTTAGTCTGCAGATTGCGGCACGGTGAGCACCGGCATATAACCCGTTTGGGAATAGGGGTCTTGTCGGTACAGTCTTTGAGCCTTGCGGCCTGGGGCGGGGAAAGCAGACCGCCTGAGGTTTGTCTGGGAGGTGCCCCCTTTGAGCCTCGCAGCTCGGGGGTGGTTCTCCCTGGCAATTACCCTAGCCGTGCTGGCTGGAGAAAAGGTGATTTAATCGCCTTTCCTTCGGAGCTGGGTGCTCGCCCTAGACCATTATGGCGAGGGAAGGGTCGGCTGACCCGTAGCCTTGCCATGCCGCAATTCTGTTATCCTGTAGATTTGTTGTCATTATGCTTTATAGTTGTTAATAAAGTGGCCCGTTAGTACCCCATATTGTTGTCTGTCTCGTTATTCCAGATGGGGGGGCAAAGGAGTCAATTTTGGAAGGACTATTTGGTCCAATTGTTTTTCTGTTAATTGAAATAAAACATAGATCTTCCTCCTCATTTGACTTCATTTTTGACATGGAATCTAATACGTACAACAGAAGTATAATAGGACAAAGAAACACAAGTGCCCCCAATGGATGAGTTCTCTACAGTACGTGGAATGAACAACTGACAGAGCATAGGGAGTATTCGGCTTTGTTCTGTCACAAAGTCACTGAATGCAGGGGAATGGTTGTGTCCTCATGTAACTCTGCAGGTGTTCCAAGCCATTTTCCAGTTTCTACCCGACTACATCCCTAGCCTGGTCCATCCATGCCAAACGACAGAGAACTGTTCTAAATTACTCTGGCCAGGCCTGATCCAGATATAAGCATGCAGTTACGAAGCCCTGGATGTCGAGTTAGCATTCCTATATCACAGCATCTAGTTCCTGGCAAGAGGTACTCAACAATGTTTCTGGTTCATTATGGGTATAGTACTCAAGTGATACTTGTAGAGAATCTCTGCTTCCATTTTAATCTTCTATTAAAATGTAGCTATAACATTTTTAAGATTGACCAAATTAACAAAAATTATACAATTCTTTGTTACATAGATAATTAAAGGAGAGCAATTACATGAGTCCATAGAAATGCCTTACCCCAAAAGTACCAAACACTGTGATAAAGATGACAATAACATTTAATAATTCCTATGAACATCAATTTGTATATCAATTAAAACTTTTACAATATTGCTAAGGAAATTCTAACATTTTCAAGGAAAAGTCCAACATCCTCAATGAGCACTCAATGAGGATGTTGGACTTTTCCTTGAAAATGTTAGGATTTCCTTAGCAATATTGTAAAAATTTTAATTGATATACAAATTGATGTTCATAGGATTTATTAAATGTTATTGTCATCTTTATCACAGTGTTTCTTTGTTTGGTACAATTTCCTGTAACTGTGATCCCTTTTTTGGTTTACCCCAAAAGTAAGCAGGTCACAGACAAGGAGTTCTTTCTGATAAGAAGCTCCCAATTAGTTCAGCTTCCCGTATTTATAGGCTTTAAAATCATCTCCTAATAATAGCTAAAGATTCCACTTGAAACAGGCAAACACTCTTTGCTAAGTAATCATCTTGTAACTTCAAATACCACACAAAATTGTCTATACTTGAAATACTTTCTTAAAATACCTGTCAGACTCCACCAGTCAGGGGGTATTGCCTGCCTTCCAGCTTCTCCTTTTCCAGCATGCC
>NW_015183916.1:0-2066 GCF_001447785.1 Gekko japonicus
TGCTAGGATAGGGAATTCCTTGGAATCTGTCAGATATGATAGCTGAAGGAAGAACATTAAATCTAGCCAAGGACATGGCTCTACACAGATTTGGAGCTATGAGTTGATAGAGGTATACTGCTGTAAGATTTGCATTAGGAACAATCCCCAGATTTAAGGGAGAACAGGTTCTGTTGGCTAACCTGGTTTTATGTTACCTCTAGATTTCCTCGGAGCACAGGTGGGCTTTCACCTAGTTTTTTCAACAGGCTCCAGGCTTTTCCTACTGGAATGCCCAAAATCCAAATTCACAGTTGCTTTGGTCCATTTTTATCTACGTGTAGCATCAAGTTAATGGAATAGTTCATCTGCTACTTCTGGGTCTCTGCTGTTGAGAAAATTTTGATACAGCCTTTCGTTCTGATTGCTCCAGGAAGGAATATATTCTTTCCAACATCTTTGAGGAATGTGCCTTTTGACCACAGATATAACAGCTCCAGCAAATTGGTGGTAGTCATTATGTGTTGTGCTGTTGAGAAAATTTTAATACAGCCTTTCGTTCTGATTGCTCCAGGAAGGAATATATTCTTTCCAACATCTTTGAGGAATGTGCCTTTTGACCACAGATATAACAGTTCCAGCAAATTGGTGGTAGTCATTATGTGTTGGAGAGACCCATCCAAAACAGCTATCTAAATCCTTACTGAAATCTTTCCAATTCACTCTTTTAAAGTTCCATCATCTTCTTGGAAAAGACCTGATAACTAGTATTTGTATTCCTAGCTTGAGGATTACGGGTCAATGCTGATTGTGTGGGAAAGCCTCAAGAATACGTCTGGGTATAGGCAAGGGCTGACTTCTGTGGTCTGATGAAACAAATGTTAAATTAGGGTTGGACTCTCTATTCCATGCCACTGATCTGAAGGTACCTCTGTCCTTAGCATTGAAAATAGGATGCAAGCCAGCCATGTTCTTCAGCTCAGTTGACAAGTGCCTCACCATTCTTATCATTAACCGTGTATCTCCAATTTCCACATTGGCTGTTAAAGTCACCGGTGTATACAGAAGGATGAGGGTAGATTGATAGTGTTGATTAATGTGCTGGCCATGAAACTGCAGGAGGTTTGTAAACACTGACAACATAGCTTTTACTATGATTGTGTTGATGTCATTGCAGATGTTGATTAATACCAGCTTCACATTTTCAATGATGCTTTGGGTATAAGTCACTATGCTGTAAATATGATGGTATGTGATGCAAATAACATCATATCTCCCAATTTTCACTTTGTGGCAGGCTTGCTTTTCGTTATCAAGATGAGTATCTTGAACAAGAGCTGGAATCTATTTTATTGGCCAGTAAGATTTGCGACAAATACTGGCATTTAGACTTGCTTATACCCTCTATGTTCATTTAGCAGATTCAAATGCAGTCTCCTGTATGGCTTATCAAGTAGTCCTGAGAAGGACTGTTGATTGGTTGATTGTTTCCATGTGTGTCGTGTAGCCAGGAGATCCTACAATTGTCTGGCAGCCAAATGTTCTAGCTCTTTAGCATTATCCAGGGTGCACAATGAGGAGACAAGCTAGAATTGTACCCCGTGGGAATCACTTCTTGATTTTTCATCAGGCCAATTTTATATGAAAATCAAGAATTGGGAATCACTTCTCGTAACCCCATTGCCCGTGCTTTCCTATTTAGTCTTCAGGATTTTGCTTTTATTGCAGTCAACATCTATTTACCTCCTTCCCCAGACAAATTGTCCTTATGCTCCCTTTGGGACAGCTTGATTTCATATCTTGAACAACTAGAACTTCGCTTTCCCATAGTAGATATTATCCTTCTCAGTGGTTTTAATGCCAGAATTGGTAAAGATGACCAGGACCTTCTGGCCGCTCTGAACCTAGACCCAAACTACTCCCTCCCAAATTTCTTTAGTTTTGTTAGGTCCTCCAAAGACCTTCATATTAACCAGGTGGGCATATTTCGTATTAAATTTTGCATCCAATTTTGATGAACTTGTCCAGAATGGTTCCCATAATAGCGATATCCCTGGCGAATTTACTTTTGCATCAACTAGAGGTTC
>NW_015183917.1:0-2121 GCF_001447785.1 Gekko japonicus
ATTAGAGTCCGCGCACTTAACCGCTATGCAAAACTGGCTCGCGGCGGGGCGGCTCGTCCAGAGGGAAAGGCTTTTGGATTAAACGGAATGGAAGGGAAGCCTGGAGTATTTTAGGAGCAAATGAGATTGAAAACCTCCTGGTAGTGAAAAGCCAGACAGGTAGAGGACACCAGATGGATGCCTCAGAAGGTGGGAGCCATCTTGTCGTCAACAGCTGATGCCCCCTTGATTCATATTCCTGCCCTCAGGATCCTGGCGTGACCCGACTCTCGCTGCTCATATCATAGAATGTTAGAGTTGGAAGGGACCTTGCAGGTCATCTAGTCCAACCCCCTGCACTCTGCAGGAGCATAGCCGAAAGAGAGCCCTACATACCTACAACATCCCCGAAAGATGGTCGTCAGGCCTCCGCTTGAAAACGTCCAGCGAAGGAGGATCCACCCCCTCCCGAGGCAGACTGTTCCACTGCTCAACCACTCTGACAGTCAGGAAGTCTCTCCTGATATTTAGCCGATAACGACTCCGTTGTAAGGACTCTCTTGGTGTGCTTTATCTCTGCCTCTCCAGGTTGGAGAAGATTCAGCTCCCCTCGTGTCCCTCCCGGGGCTCTTAATGGAGAAGGAGCGAATTAAAGCCTCCCGGGGGAGTCCAGCTGAGTGCCGCTTTTGACAAGACGTTTTCGAACGGCGCAGCTGGTGAAAGAAGGGATCGGCTCACGAGCGCCTCCCCCCCCCATGGTCTCACTTGAGGCCCAAAGCCTGACACCCTCCGTGGATGTAATCATAGAGTCACAGACTTGGAAGGGGCCATATATAGGCTATCCAGTCCAACCCCCTGCTTAGTGCAGGATCAGCCTAGAGCATCCCTGACAAGGGTTTGTCCAGCCGCTGCTTAACGACTGCCAGGGAGGGGGAGCTCACCACCTCCGCAGGCAGCAGATTCCACTGGTGCACAGCTCTTACTGTCAAAATGTTTTCCCTAATATCCAGCCGGTACCTTCCTGCCCTTCATTTAAACCCATCATTGTGAGTCCCATCCTCTGCTGCCCACTGGAACAGCCCCCTGCCCTCCTCTGAGTGACAGCCCTTCAAAGACTTCAAGAGAGCCGTCCTGTCCCCCCTCAACCTCCTCCTCACCAGACTGAACATTCCCAAATCCCTAAGCCTTTCCTCACAGATACATCAACATAGACTTTGGGTAAATGATCTTCTTGTCTCCTCCTATCACCAGCAATTAGCTACTAGACCGGGGGACTAAAGGGAACCTCCACGTTCAGAAGCACTAAGCCTCACAAAGGAGGCAACATCAGGGGAAGGCCTCAGCCTCCATGCCCTGTTGTCGGACATCCAGAAGAACTGTGAGACAGGATGCTGGATTAGCTGGATCACTGGTCTGATCCAGCAGCGCTCTTCTGATGTTCTCATCAGGGGAAGGCGTTGGCCTCTATGCCCTGTTCTCGGCTGTCCAGAGGAACGGGTTGGCCACTGTGTGAGACAGGATGCGGGAGTAGATGGTCCCTCACTGGTCTGATCCAGCAGGGCTCTTCTGATGTTCTCACCAGTTGGGTAAATGATCTTCTTGTCTCCTCCTATCAGCAGCAATTAGCTACTAGACCGGGGGACTAAAGGGAACCTCCACGTTCAGAGGCACTAAGCCTCACACAGGAGGCAACATCAGGGGAAGGCCTCAGCCTCCATGCCCTGTTGTCGGACATCCAGAAGAACTGTGAGACAGGATGCTGGATTAGCTGGATCACTGGTCTGATCCAGCAGCGCTCTTCTGATGTTCTCATCAGGGGAAGGCCTTGGCCTCTATGCCCTGTTGTTGGCCGTCCAGAGGAACGGGTTGGCCCCTGTGTGAGACAGGATGCTGGGCTAGATGGACCACTGGTCTGATCCAGCAGGGCTCTTCTGATGTTCTCATCAGGGGAAGGCCTTGGCCTCTATGCCCTGTTGTTGGCCGTCCAGAGGAACGGGTTGGCCCCTGTGTGAGACAGGATGCTGGGCTAGATGGACCACTGGTCTGATCCAGCAGGGCTCTTCTGATGTTCTCATCAGGGGAAGGCCTTGGCCTCTATGCCCTGTTCTTAGCTTTCCAGAGGAACGGGTTGGCCACTGTGTG
>NW_015183918.1:0-2076 GCF_001447785.1 Gekko japonicus
TCTGCCCCCACAGGCGCCTGCTGGTTGCCCGGCCAAGCCTGTCTACACTACTACACAAAGGAGACAGCATCACTACCAAAGCCTAGGAGAGGATGCCAAGGAGCGGCCCTGTTTAAAACCCCAGCCAGACGACGATTCCTCATTGCTCATTGGGACTCAAGGCAGATTACACGGAGTGAGTCAAGAGAATCAAGAGGAAGGGACATTCAGGAAACAGTGAACATAGGCCCTAAAAATCTTGGAAGCTAAGCAGGGTCGGCCCCGGTTAGTCCTCAGATGGGAGACCACGAAGGAAGTCCAGGGCAGCCACACTGAGGCAGGCCATGGCAAAACCATCTCCGTTTCTCTCTTGCCTTGAAAACTCTGCAGGGTTGTGCCATCAGTCGACCGTGACTTGATACCACTTTCCACCTCCACTGGGAATTGCGAAGATCAAAATGAGACCTAATATTTGCTGGAGATGTCTAAAAGAGGTGGGATCTTTCATTGCCATATCTGGTGGCAATGCCCCGTTATATAAAAAAAGATCCGGGTGGATATTTTCTGGTTTCTACAAGAGACAACAGTTAAAATGCCTTAACAGAATACATCCCTCACACATAAAACACCGTTTCTCTTAGAAGCTCCTGTAGAGACAAGGCCCTCATATTCCCACACACACGATGCCAGACAAGCTGGCCAGTTGTGATAGGGAAAGTCCTCTTGTGGTTAGACTTCTCTCTCACTCTCCTGTCGACTGCAACCTGAATGTGAACTGGATCTACTTGAATAAACGTCTGGGCAAAACTCCGCTACATCAACCAAATAGCCCAATACTAGTCTGTAGCCCCGACACCACGCTGACTCTCTGGGGATGATTCCCCTCCCCTCCTTGTGGCCACAATCCAATGCAGCCACCCCGTAATCAGATCTGCCGCGAGGAACATGGTAGCAATAAAAAAAGAGATGCTGAGGAAGAGATCCTATCTCTGATCCGTATGACCTCCAAACTTGTAATGGGAATGAGGACGTTCCGCCAAAGGAGAGCCAGTCATCCGTTGCTCAGAGAGATATAAGTACTGCGGTGATAGAGCAGGATCTCACTGCAGCCGGCAGGACTGAGGAGAGGAGGTCGGGCGCCGTGCGTTTCTTAGACTCTCAGGCCTTCCGAGATGCTGCGTCCTTTTCTTGCAACGTTGCTTCTCTTCTTCCTGATCATGTCACTCCCTACAGCTTTAAGAATACCCTGTTCAGAATGTGAACATTCTAAGAACCCACAAAGCTGCCGACTAGGGTGCTCGGGTGATTACGATGGATACAATATTTATGATTCGGTAATAACGTTTGTGTATGTCTGTGTGTATGTGTGTTTCCCCTTAAGGATACAAGACCATTCCTGCAAGGTGACACTAAACTGCATTCTCCCAGGATTTTCTAAGAGCAGATTCCAGTTGAAAAGAGCGAGAGTCCAGAAGTAACTTAAAGACTAACGAAATCTGTGGCAGGGGATGAGCTTTCGTGAAGAACTGAGAAGTGACTCACGAAAGCTCCTCCCCTGCCACAATTTTGTTAGTCTTCCAGGTGCTGCTGGACTCTGGCTCTTTTCTACTGCTACTGACAGACTACCGCAGTGACCCGTCTTGTTCTATCTCCATGGAAAGCAGATTTCTTGCGAATTTCAGTTGCCAAGGGCTGATTTACTGAGCCTGATCTCTGATGGCAGAGTTTAAGTCAGGTCTCTTCTCTTACAACTACTCTTTTGACTGGGCTTCTTTCTAACAAGCTCTGCACGTGTCCTCTCTGTGTGACTGTGACTGTTTCAATAACTCCACCTCTCTATTCTCTTTGCAGAGAGGCTACCCACTTCTTATTATGGGGGGTCGTCCTGCATAAGTAGCTGGAAGCAAAAGTTTTGTCGTGAATCAACACAGCAGAGGAGGTTAGAGGAGCATCATGAAAGCTGGTTAAAAATCTGTGGATTCTGAATAAAATGTCTTATCAATGCAGCAGTTGTGATTGCAGTGTCTTTCTTTGTGGGTACTTCAAGGGTCTGGTTTTATCTCCCCATTCCTCTCTTTGGGGTATCTTTTGCCTTTT
>NW_015183919.1:0-2225 GCF_001447785.1 Gekko japonicus
TGACAGCGACAACTCACTGCATTTGTGCTTCAGCATTTACAGTGGCAGCCGATCCCATCTGAAGGCAGCCTGTACAAACAGCGGGTGGCCAGTGTTCCCTCTAAGCTGAGTTAGTGTGAGCTGGCTCACAGTTTTTTAGCCTCCAGCTCACACATTTTTGTCTCGGCTCAGGAAGGATGGCTCCAGAGCAAACTAATTTATGCAGTAGCCAAATTGCTCGCTCACAACTTTAATGCCAGGAGCTCACAAAGTAGGATTTTTGCTCACAAGACTCCACAGCTTAGAGGGAACATTGCGTGGTGGCCCTGACCTACTTGAGACAGCACACCCCCTTCTGTTCCATGATGATCGCTCTCAACAACCCCTCTTGCATTGTCTTAGGGTTGCCAGAACACACAGAATTACAGGCAGCAGCTGCCTTTCAACAGCAAAAAATGCTGCCCTGGAGATACGCGAAAGGCCAGAACTGGCACCTCTTCCAGAAGCAGAGCAAGATGCATCTTAGTGGGCTGCCGCTGGCCTGATAGGTCAGTAGGAGGCCAATGTTTTAATGAACCTTTAAGACGAGATGGGCTACATGAATCACCAAGGCCTTCCCTTTCACAAGGCCCAGATCATCTTCCTCCAAGTGGATCAACAAAAAATGAGGTGGATGACCCTGTCTCCCCTCAAATAACAGTGGGATGAGGCCAGGCCACCTCAAATAGATGTTTAGAGGAGTAAAGCCATTTTAGAATCCTAAGCTTGTGAACCTTAGGGGAGAAGCATCCTTCAGATAAATAAGACCAGCCCATTTGTGTCCCACAGAATACTCAAGCTATGCAAGACACTGCCAGTCTTGAAAGACAGCTCCATCTAGAAGGAAGGGGGGTAAGCAGGTGGGAAAAATGAACTTGACATCATCTCTTCCACCCATGCATCTAGCAGAGATGGACCAGAGACCTTCTCTTCCAGTATTATACTGGGAAAACTCCAATAACTGGAACTTCTCTGGTGATAGCATTCTACCTGGTTCTGATCCAGATTGGATAGAAAGACCCCAAACTGGATAACGTTTTCCCCTTGAATCTCATCTCCTCAGAGCCTTAGCTCAGTAGTGGCAAGTGAAAGGCAGTGAGCTGTGGGCTGAGGAGATGAGAATCATGACAGGTACCTCCTCATGGCCTGGCAAGTGGAAATCTATTTATTTATTTTATAACATTTATAGTCCAATTTACAAAAAAAAAATCTATAAAAAGTTTACTTTGCAAAATCTACAGGAGGACAGGGCCACAGAGGCTTTCATAACTTCCTCTGGCAACTTCTTCTACCAGGTAGGAGCCACAATTGCAGAGGACCAAGTACAGGATATGAGCCTGTGACAGACATTGATTGCCTGCAAGAAGGGATATTTCTCCATGCTAATTATTATTTAAATTTATTCAAAAATTTTCTACTCCATCTTTCTTTTTTTCAAAAGAAAAAAAAATCTACTTTTTGGATATCACATGGCAAAGCTGATTTACCAGAAAACAAACCTCAGTACACTTCTGTAATACCACAAGGCCATGTGGTTTGGGTGAGGAAAAGGGCAAGAAAAGCATGGTGAGAGCCAGCATGGTTTTAGTCGTTAAGAGCGGCAGACTCTAATCTGGAGAAATGGGTTTGATTCCCCACTTCTTCAAATGAAGCCTTCTGGGTGGACTTGGGCTAGTCACAGTTCTCTCAGAACTCTCTCAGCCCTACCTACTAAGGTGCCTGTTGTGTGGAGAGGAAGGGAAGGTGATTGTAGGCTGCTTTGAGACTCCTTAAGGTAGAGAAAAGCAGGGCATAAAAACCAATTCTTCTTCTTCAAAAGAAACATGATAATGAAAGGCTCTGGAGATGTTATAATGGTCCAAACTGGCATCCTGCATAGGCAAAGATACCAAATGTCTTTTCCAGGATATTCTTACTCAGTTTTGAAATATAAAAATTAAATATTTTTTGTTGAGTGTAAATCAAAGATGCCTGATTGGTTGTCAACTAAAGTGCTGAAGCATGCATGTCTACCTATTCATTTAAAAATTGGTCCATTTAAACATCTTCACAATACCAGCTTTATAGAATTGTGACTTTATAATTTGTTTGCATTATAATAATAAAAGATTATGTTATTGCCACATAAAGATCTCAAACAAACAGCTTTGTTACCAAGAAATTAGATTCAAAAATTAACAAAGGCAATTTTATATGAAAAGGTTTAT
>NW_015183920.1:0-2088 GCF_001447785.1 Gekko japonicus
ACATTCAGACACTAGAACTGTCTTTTCTTTTTTTAAAAAAATAGAAAGAAATCTGGGCTAGCTAAAATAGCTACTGGAAGGCAGGCCTAGAATGTAGAACAAACTTAGAGAGCTAAGTGATTCATCATCCTTTGAGTCAACCCAAGATGACTAGTCATACATTTAGGCTCCATCTTTATATGTCCTAGCCTAACTGCATAGGAGAATTGTCTAGTCCCTGAAAAAGTGCAGTAAAAGGCTAGTGAGTGGTGGATAGCTAGTTGTGCAGCTCTAATGTTGGTAGTGGAAAGTGCCCTCAAGTCACAGCTGACTTATGGCAACCCCATAGGGTTTTCAAGACAAGAGATGTTCGGAGGTGGTTTGCCATTGCCTGCCTACACATCATGACCCTGGTATTCCTTGGAGGAATCCCATCCAAATACTAACCAGGGCCGAACCTGCTTAGCTTCTGAGATCCAATGAAATCAGGCTAGCCTGAGCTATCCAGGTCAGGATGAAGGTCTGATACAAAGTTCTAAAGCATTCAAAGTGCTTCTTACATTGCAGTCGAGACCTGGATTCAAATATCCATGCAGCAATGAAGCTTAATTGGTTATCTTAGGTGGCTTGCTAATTCAAGCTGTATCCACACATCACTGGGTGCTGTATTGTTGTTCTACAGCAATCATTCATGACTGGATTTTCCAGTGCAGACAACCCAAACCAGTTGCAAATTACTGTTATAGCACAATGACAGTGCAATAGTGAATGAGGAGTGGGTGCCACCTCAGCCTAGCCTACTCAGAACCAGTTTGTCCGTCCTGCTAGATAAAAAAAAATTCTAAAACATTTCCAGCTTCATGTGGACTTCCTGCCTGCCCAGGCTCTACCTGTCTTGTACTGAAGCCTAAGAATATGAGTGAGGAATTTCCTTTCTGTTCTCTAGTGCTGTTTTTTCCTAAAAACCTGGTGAGGTGAACACCCGAGATGGGAATTATCTTGTTAAACATTCACTTGGGAAAGGTACCAAGCAGTGGCTTTACATGTGGGTACAATTCTTGGCACCTCCTTTTTTTCTTTTTCTTTTTTTGAAAGAAGCTTTCAGCTCACAAGCTCAGAAAGATCTCAATCTGACACTCTCAAGAGCTGCTGCCAGTCAGAACACACCACTGGTCCCCAAAAAGGTGCCCAAGGGCATCAGGGCACCTGCCAATGTATTTCCTAATACCCCCTTGCTTTTTCCCAAGAGCATCCCATCTCCCAAGCAAAGAATCAGTCCTGGTTTTTATCTACTTTGTTAGTCTAGGTGGGCTTCAGAAGGAGGCTTCAACTCTTCACCTGCAGGGAACATCCATTTGGAAATGGCTGCTTCTGTCATACACATCTCCATATTTTGTTAAATGCCGTTAATCTACGCAGCAGCCATTTTTGTTGCTGTTGCTGTTGTTGTGGCACCCACTATCTGTTCTCAACAGCCGCCCTGAGCCTGCTTTGGCAGGGAGGGTAGGGTATAAATTAAATAAATAAATAAATAAATAATGATCCAAAAATATGTACAGGTTCAACAAGGCTGGGGACTCCTCCAGTAGACAGTACTGAGGTAAATGATAGTGTAACTTGGGCTGCGGTCACACACACTAAATAATCCATTTTCAATCCACTTTCAAACTGGATTTTTACTGTGTGAACTGGCAAAATCCAGTTGGAAAGTGCATTGAAAGTGGATTATTTAGTGTGTGTGACTGCAGTATTTGTCTGACTGATCGTTTAGTGTATTTCTATGCTTCCTTTTCAGAGTCTTATTTAAGGCAGTTTACAATTAAAACAGTGTAACAATATAAAACAAACCATTATCAAAAAGCCCCATCAGGCATAAACAACATTAAAAACTATTCTGAAGACAGAAGCAGACCATTAAAAAAAACTAGTAAAATATACCCTCACATTAAAAGCCTGGGCAAAAAGATGTGTTTTGACCTGGCAGCTAAAAGAAAGCCAAGGATGCTCTAGGCAAGCCTTAAAGGTGTTCCGAAGGCAAGGCAAGGCTGCACTGCAGACACAAAAAAAGTCCTCTCTCTAACACCACCTGCCCACTCCCCTAAAGGTCAG
>NW_015183921.1:0-2060 GCF_001447785.1 Gekko japonicus
GGACTTTCGGGGCAGAGAGTAGCCCCCCTCACCGGCAGACAGCTGGAGGAGGGGCTCTCCAAAAGCCCCATGGCTAGGAGCCCACTCCCAGAGCTCCAGTGGGGGCACGGACTATCGCGCCCCCTCCCAACCACCAATTCACGGCACACATCTCTTGGAACTCCAAGAAGACGTGGCCATTGTTGAGGCAACGAAACCGGAAGTCCCCCTTCCCTCATTTTTGAAGCGAAAGGAGTCATTTGTAGTATCTACAAGACCCCTTACCATCTCTATCACAGCATCCTCCTGTTCAAGAGTCAGTGGAGCAAGCAGATCAGGAGCCCCCTGAGTTGATCTAGCCACCTCCAGCATCCCCAGAATCAATCCCAGGAGCCCAGGAATTTAGAAGGTGGAGAGTTGGATCTCTCACACTCCCACATGCTAATCTTACTCCAACACTCTAATCTCTCGCAGTCTCACACTCTAATCTCATGCAGGAGAACAGTACCCCTTCCTAGAACTTTGCAGGTTCCAGGTCTGACTACATGAAAGGGTAGGACTGTCAGGTCCCTTATCGTGGTCTGGCTGCATGAAGGGGCAGGACTGTCAGGTTCCTTATATGAGCCTTCAGTTGAGCTCTAGCTTTTATTGGTTCAATATCTCCCCAACCCAATTTGTACTTCGTCCCAGACAGCTCCCTGTTGCTGCTATCCAGCTCCAGCTCTTACACTGGGAGAGCTCCAGCTCAGTCTAATTTCAGTGAACTGCTGGAGACCCTTATGCCTTCATGACTGGCTGGCTCACTAGAGAACAGGACAGATTGTAAAAGATGAGGGGACAGTTATCTAGAAAGTCAGTGAGATTAAAAAAACAAAACCCTAAGCCAAGGTTGGTTGTACGTACATGCTTCCCTTAGGCTTGTCACAATCAACCAAGAACATTATCTTAAATAATACCATTTTTATACCAGATTTAACTAACAAGATCAAACACTCATTCTCCTGTATTCAAAATTTACTCAGCTGTGCTGGAATTCCCAATCTTGAGCCCAATCCTGATGTCTTCCAGAGACAATATAAAAATCTTCTGTTTGAACAATTCTTTAGTGCCTGGGGATACCAGGGATTTCTTTTCACAGAACAATGTTACATTTTATTATATTTTCTTTTCAATATATTACATTTTATATGATAAAATATTTCTTTACACAGGCTGTTACCCACTGTGAACCCTTGTGTATAAGGCAGACTGTAAATCTAAATAAATGAATGTAACTCCCATTGAGGGGCACTTGAGACTCATAAGACTCTGTTTATCTGTTGAAAATGTTCACTTAGACAATTTAACCTTCACTTAAAATGAAGCTTAGAGTCTAAAAAGCTACGCTTCTCAAAAATTTTAGGTGACAACAGAAAAATGTGCAAGTGAGGAGAATATAACTTGAACTTCCCCCTGTTTGTCATGATTATACCCCTGAATGAAGAATGGAAACAAAAAAATGTGTCAAAACATAGAGTTGCTAAATCCTTTTGCAAAGAACCTGACACTGCTGCCTGCCTGAGATACAGTGCTTAACTATGAGTTTCACTTTAAGAATCCACTTTCCAAGTGATGTGTTCTCACTCAGATCCCAGGGCAGGTAGAATTTTGACCCATACGAACCTGCAAAGATAGTGTCAAATGTGTGTACTACCTTATGCCCTTTGGAGGGTTGTTGCCATCATGTGCTGTTTAATGTTTCTAGGTATGACCCCAAAGTCCACTTTTCAAGTGAAAATAAATGTTTGCGGTGTGTGTGGTGGCTGAGCTTCTGGCCGGCTGCATCCCTTCTATGCTCCTGCTATTCCCACAGAAGATTAATGACTAGCTCTCAGATAATACACTCAATTTTGGAATAAACATAAAAGCCAGGCATGGGAAGGACCAGAGTAAAGAAAGGTACAAAAAATCCTCCTTACACCTCCTAAAAAGAGCAATATAGATATAGAAAGCTCAGAAGACTCGGACCTAGAGGCTTCTCTGCTAGAGGAAATGGTGGTGGTAGGTAGTAATCCCGGCCAAAGTGACCAGAATGAGATATT
>NW_015183922.1:0-2325 GCF_001447785.1 Gekko japonicus
GTGATTTTTCCTTCTAATGGCATGTCTGGCTTAATGCGCTCCAAGACTTGCTTGTTTGTCACCTTTGCTGTCTACTTCATAGCGCCATTGAAAAATGTCTTTTTCCTCTCAAACGTCGTCTTCTAGGACTCCAGGACAGAGTGTACAGCTTGCCGGACATCCACCGTAAGTTACCTTTTTAAAAAAAATTAGTCCTTTTGAAGAAATCAGTAGCACACGCTCTGGCCACTGAACCACTTCCTTGAAGACCTGCTTGGTCCTTGAATTTCCAGATGCTTCTGTAGCAGAGCCCAACAGGGCTTTTCATATTTATATCAGGGAGAAGAATATTCATGCCGGAGATTGACCAAAGAACGACTGTGTCTGTGGCTAAGTTTCGGTTCTCTGTAACAAACATACGGGCCAAGTTAACATCCTGTGTATAATCTACTCAGATTCTAACCCTTAGAGTATTCGTTTGCAGTCACATGCACCAGATAAAGCAGGGGGCGGGAAGCGAGGCTATTTCCTCCGGAGGAATTTGACCCGCAGTTGCACAATCACACAGTCCTTGGAAGCTGCAGGCATAGCCCGCCACTGTGTGATCAGACACAACTGCTGGTGAGTCGGGTTTTTTTTTTGCCGTTTGTTTCCAATGCGCTTAAATGAGGAATCGATGAATCGCATCTCTGCACCGAGGGCTCCCTATGGAGTTTGCAATGATGTGCATACTGCTAGGGGTGGGGGGACAACGGCACGAAGTCAGGATGGCCTGATCAGACCATCCCGATGCCATGAGAGCGCGCTGGAGCGAACAGACAGGGGAAAGTCCGTCCGTGGCCCGTCACAACCTGTTTACTACTGGATTTCCCTCGGTGTCTTTTAACTCCACTTCTGCAGCAGAGCAGAACGGGTTGCCGGTGGCTGCGGGGCGCTTCCCAGATGTTGTCTGATCGCGCCCTTTAAATCCGCCCGGCATTCGCGCCTATGGTGGGTGTAATTGTGCGTATGATCGCAGCCTTCGTTACTTTAAAATGAATGATGTGTGGTGAGATTTTACGTAGGTAATTAATTTTATAAAAAGTTTTTCTCCCCCTGTGCTTTTGGATGGCCTTTGAACTGTAATCAAAACGGAACATGCCAGTTATAGGCAAAATACACTGTACCGTATTCTGCTGTGGTTAAGAAAAGAGACTATACAAAGGCCGTAGTTGGATGACCTCCGCTCCTAAATTTTGTCAAAAGGTTTTGGATTTTAGATTTTCTTTGCCCAGCAGAGAGGATCAATATTTCATTCTCTCCTTTAAAACAACAACAACAAAAACCTCACACACACACAGTATAGCCCCCCATGGGCCACATTAATAACATTTTGATGGCATGAAGAGTCCCTTTTGGAACGCTTCACATTCTGCTTGTGAATTCCCCGCTTGGAATAATTTAGTGTTGTAGGTAGCCCAGGATTCTTCCTTGTCCCCTCCAAGTGGAGCGGGGGCAAAACACATAGCCCCCCCCCGAGACCCAAGGCTCATTTTCATAATGACATTCTGTGGTTTACTGTTTCATCTGATCGCTCCCTTGTGTTCCAAAGCAACAGCTACTGCAGCGACTTCTTCCTGCGTTTCAGTATTTAATAGTATTCCCCCCCCCCATCGTTCTTATGAATATTCGTTTAGGAAAGATTAAAAAAAATAAGGAACCCGGATAGAAATGCTCCTTTTTAGTACCTTGCAAGGAGCTGCGGTGGCTCAAGTGGTTAAGACGCTGAACTGCAGGCTGTGGTTGGTAGTTCAGCAGTTGAAGACCCGGGTGCCGCATGACGGAGTGAGCTCCCGTCTCTAGTTCCAGCTCCTGCCAACCTAGCAGTTCGAAAGCAAGAAATTGCAAGTAGATAAATAGGGACCACTTTGGTGGGAAGGTAACAGCGTTCCGTGCGCCTCGGTGTTTAGTCATGCCGGCCACATGACCACGGAAACGTCTTCGGACAGCGCTGGCTCTTCGGCTTTGAAACGGAGATGAGCACCGCAACCCTAGAGTCGGATTCGACTGGCTTTCGAGCAAGGGAACCTTTACCTTTTATGACATAACAGTGATATTGGGAAGACCAGGTCCTGACGGGGAGGCAAAGAGCTGCCTTCACCTCTTGATCCTTCTAGCACAGAACTGCTTTTTGCCCCATGGCCAGCAGCTCTCGGGCACCCACCTGCTCCCTAAATGGGAGGTGCTGGGGACTGAACCTTCTTTGTGCTCAGCAGCTGAGGATATGGCGTGGCAGAATATGCCCAGCATGTTGGTATCATGGCCCTTCCTTTTGCTATTACTGACCCAGGTGATTACGAGCTCTGT
>NW_015183923.1:0-2059 GCF_001447785.1 Gekko japonicus
CTCTAGGAGCTAAAAGCCCCTGTGGGGGGGGGACCTTTCTGATCAGGGAATGGTGTAAGAAGGAGGAGGTTCAGCCTCCTCCTTCTGCAAGATTGCAGTCCAATCCGTAAGCCCTGTAGTTGATTCTTGAATCCAAACTGTAGGATAGCCAGTCAAAGGTCCCCAAACCTCATATGCCTTTGGCCCTTAGCAGTCTACCACAGTTTCTTCTTTAATTTCCTGGCACAGAAGCAAAATGGCTACTCTTAGGCACTCTTGTGAAATTCCTGGAGATTTGAGAGTGGATCTTAGAAGGTCTGGGTTTGGGAAAAGGCACAAACTCAGTGGGGTATAGTGCCATATGAAGCGACACACCTCTAATGTAGCCAATCCTCCAAGAGCTTACAGTAGCCCCTGTAAGAAGAGCTCTGTAAGCTCTTGGAGGATTGGCCACATTAGGGACGTGTTGCCTCGTATGCAAAGGAGTTCCTGCTACAAAAAGAGCCCTGGTAGAGTCCACACTCCAATGCATCCATTTCTCCCACCAGAACTTATCTCTTTAGTTTGGGGAGCAGTTGCAATTCCAGTTGAACTCCAGGCCCCACCTGGAGGTTGGCAAACCTATTTTCAGCATGGCTCATTTAGTCACACGAGACCTGTAGTTATCAACCTTTCCCCACCATTTTTTTGGAGCCCAATAGTTATCAACCTTTCCCCACCATTTTTTTTTTGCAGAAAAAGCAGCATATTTTTTTTTGCTAACTAGAACATCAATAATTTGGAATGCGTTCCTAACCTTGACTTCTCTGTCCTCGCCACAGCGCACTAAGCTTGGTGTCGGCTCTGAAATGCCTTTTTTCCCTGCCGTTTCACACTCCAGAGTTCATCTGAGTTTGCCCTTGAACTTTCCTGACATTAAAAATAAATACCGGAGAGCGTGCTGGAAAATATATTTATGTATCCTTTGCAAACTTTGGCTACTCCTCCATCCCTTGTGCCCTCCGGAGTGCACAAACTCGGAGCAAATATATAAAAGATATTGGCCTGGATCCAGATAACTGCATAATTACTCCTGCATCCTCAAGAAGCTTTTGGACAGGGGTCTGTCCCACAGCACTCTCCCGTTAGTGTAAAAAATACTTTTGAAACTGAGGGACAATTGCCTGGTATGTTAAGTGTCTGTGAGTGGATCTTCCAATGTGTAGTTTAAATTCTATTTGGTTAATTGGATCGATTCAAAACTTTTGGGCCGATTAAAAATGCGCCCCACGATTATTTGCCACCACTTAAAAAAGGAAACTCTTTTTTTTATTTATTTGTTTATTTCCTTCAATTGATATCCCGCTCTCCCCACAAAGCAGGCTCAGGGTGGTTTCAACCTAGAATAATCTGCTGAGTGCAGATTTACATCATAAAAACAGAATAACAAAAATCTCTCCTTATACATAATTCTGTTTTAAAGTGGTAACATTCCATGCCCTCCCTCAGCCATTGGCCAGTCAGCTGCCACTCAAGAGTACGTGCCATTGGCTGAGTGCTGGGTCTGCTCCTCTTCCCCGCCCACTCCCCCTTCAGCTGCTGTGCCCTGTCAGAATTACTGGGAAACTGCTTTCTCTCTTGATGAAGATGCTTTTCCTGCTTGCCTCCTGTGTGGGACTTAATTTTCCCCTCAGTGGCTGTTGGTAGGTGTCACAAAATGGCTGTTACCTGTGTTTGTAAGAGGGCTACGGTTCTTTGTTTAAAATGTTCCCCCATAAGGGCTGTAGTTCCAGAGAGGGGCCTGCAGGGGTATCACTCACTGGGTTGAATGGGACTTTCTCATCTGCTGGCCTACAGTTCCCAGCTGCCCCAAGGCCAAAAAGTGCGAAAAAACAGGGACTGTCCCAAGGCAGTCTTTGTCCCTGGGAGGTAGCAGAAATTCAGCCACTCCACAGAATGGAAGTTTCCTTGCTCTCTTGGGCAAGAGAGAGAGGCTGAAATACAGCCAGAGGCCGGTCCAAGGAATGATCCTATCCTGAGCCCACAACCTCATGGTTTGTGCTTACTGCTACAGTGTATGTGTACTCCATAACTGTGTAAA
>NW_015183924.1:0-2058 GCF_001447785.1 Gekko japonicus
TATTTTTCACTGCATGATCCAAGCATCTCCTCGGACAGGTAACGTTTTACCCACCAATGATATTCCTGCTCATGCAAATGTCGCTATCCTTTCAACTCTGTATTCCTAGCTCTGAATTGTGTGTGTGAATGCTTGATTATTGTTTTTATGCTTGAAGAACATTTAGTAAAGAAATAATTATTTTAGCAACACAGTCTCTGCGTCTATTCACAGGCTCTGGGAATTCTGACTCCCGTATACATGGGTTATGATCTCATATTTTATGCCTATTGCCATTTAATATTCATCATTCCCCAAGTTTGCTAATAATTAAGGCAATTTGGCTAACACCACCCTGTAAAGTAAATAGTATTATCCCTGTATTTCGGATGGCTGAAGGGTGGGAAGCTGAGTCAGAAAGAGCCTTAGGCTCAGCCCATAGCCAGGATTTTTGCCAGGGGCCACTAATTAAATTAAATTTAAGCTAAAGTTAATTATATTAACAGAACAGGGGAGTGAGAGGGAGGGAGGAGGAGGGAGAAGACTGAATCTGCTGTTTTACCCCTTAAGGAAGCTGACGTTGATGTCACCGGCCAGGGCTGTTGCTGTTGTGGCTGGCCGGGCTGGCTGAGAACATGTAGCGCACGATGGGAGTGGTTGCAGCGGCCCAGCCTGGCTCAGGACACCGCAAGAGGTGAAGGCAGTGAGGTTTGAAGTGGCTATTAGTTTTACAATATAGAGGGGTTGGTGTTTCTGTTTCGTTACAACTCTATTATATTAAAAAAATATTCAGACACACTGGTCAAACACTGATGCCAGAATGCAGAACTCAGAGCCGGAAAGGGTGTGCTCTTCACTGCTGTACTATGTCCAATTTGCTGTGATTTCTCCCCCCCCCCCCCTTTTTTTTGGTGAGAGGGGTTGGGGCGGGGGAAGAGGTTCCCTCATGGCTTCTGCTCACAGAACATCTGTCCTTTATCAGGGCATGACTTCTTCTTGGATCTGCTGCTGTCTCTGCATGTATGGAGGTCAGAGTTGTTGGTCTGCATCCCAGTGCTCGGGGTGGATGCAGGAGTTCAGTGACGGAAAGCTTCTGTAGTCCCAAATCCACATCTGCCTTGGCATACTACTTAGGTTCAAGGCTCCCCTTGGCCACAGTGTGCATTCCGTAGTCCAGCATAGGGCACTTCTCTTGGGAACAAAGCTCTATGTCTTGCCCTGGCACACACGCTCTTCACAGTCCAGCAAAGCAGTCATACTAAAGAGTCTTTAATAATGCCATCTGAAGTGGCTGCATGGCAACAGGGCTTGGAAGAATTACAGCATATTGACATATATGAAGCAAGCTGTGCACTGAGAACCTGATAGGTTGTATCTTTCAGATCCATTCTGACTCAAAGATGGCACCTGGTATTTCTGGCCACTGTGTGACAGAGTGTTGGACTGGATGGGCCTTTGGCCTCTTTGGTCTCTTATGTTCTTATATGTTCTTAATTGAGAATTAATAGTTGGCAGGGAGTGACAAAGGGGAGAGTAAAGAGATCCAATCACATTGCAGGTCTGGTGCTTCATGTTAATGATCAGATACTTGACAGCAGCGTTATCCGGATGGGTGACAGGAAGGCTGGATCGCTGCTATTGTCTGTAGTTGGGCACAGCCTTTTGTCTTAGGCTGGCTTAGGAGGAGGAGGAATGTGTTACTTTCCAGTTGAAGCTAACACACAAGGAGGAGGAGGGAGAGGCTGCATGATGAAGAAGAGGTTCCCTCATGGCTTCTGCTCACGGAACATCTGTCCTTTATCAGGCCATGACCTCTTCTTGGATCTGCTGCTGTCTCTGCATGTATGGAGGTCAGAGTTGTTGGTCTGCATCCCAGTGCTCGGGGTGGTTGCAGGAGTTCAGTGACGGAAAGCTTCTGTAGTCCCAAATCCACATCTGGCTTGGCATACTACTTAGGTTCAAGGCTCCCTTTGGCCACAGTGTGCATTCCGTAGTCCAGCATAGGGCACTTCACTTGGGAACAAAGCTCTATGCCTTGCCCTGGCACACACACAGTCCAGCAAAGCAGTCATACTAAAG
>NW_015183925.1:0-2029 GCF_001447785.1 Gekko japonicus
AGATTTGTTTTATTATCTGAATCCAGTAGTTTTTTATTTGAGGGCAAGTCTACCAACAATCCGAGAAATCCGCAATAGCACCACAGTTTTTCCAGCATTTATTCATGATCTTTGGATTTATTTTGTGTAGGACTGCCAGGGTCATATACCATCTGTTTAAAATTTTAAACAAGGTAAATCTGATATTAAAGATATTTGATGTGTTACTAGGGGACGACCAAATTAAGTTCCATTGATCTTCTGTGAATGTTTTTTGGCAATCTAAATGCCATTGCCGCTGAGACTTCAGACTGGTTACTTTTACTCCCTTTAATAGCAGCTTGTAGAGCTTGCCTATCAATCCTTTTATTTCTCCATTTGAGTTTTTTAGGATATGTTCAATGAGTTCATTAAGCGGTCTAGACGATATCCCCTCTTTTTGAAGCTTGTATAAGAGATCTTGTATTTGCAGATATTGGAACCAGAAGAGTTTCCCATTTAGTTTATTTTCTAAATCCAGTTTACTCAGAGGGACACCTTTCTTCGTTAAGTCAATTAAACGCAGTATACCTGCTTCTCTCCATGCCTGAAAAATATTCTCTTCCTGGCCTGGTGGGAACCAATCTTGATTGAGAAAAATAGAAAGTTGGGAGATTTTTGGTAAGAGAGACTTTTTATATGAACCCCAGATTTCCCAGATTTGAGAAACATGTTCCCTCAGGTCTCTCTGGCCGAAGAGTCAGGTGGGGGGAGAGGACAGGAAACTCCTAAGGCGGGGGCTGAACTGTGCCCCTGGACTGGGGACTGTACGAGGCAATCTGTGGCCAGTGCTCTTCTGGAGAATCATGCCTTCTGGCCCATCTGCTGAGCCCAGCTGTTTTTTGCAGACTTATTATGGGTGACTGGAAGAGTGAAAAATAAATCAGAAACCAGCCCGTTTGGAACAACCACCGCCCCTTATTTCCGAGATCACTCATCTGTGCGCCAAGATCTTGCCCTGGAAGCCCCCCTCTCCTTCTCATGCTCACCCCCAAGCAGCTTTTTCTATTCATGCACAATTCTCCTCTGCCTTCCCTCCACCTCCTTGCCCCACATCTCTTTAAGAAATCATAAACACACCTTTCCTGCAGTTGCACAAAAGCCAGATTCTTCCTCCAAGTTCGACCTGGGAAAAAGTGCTCAAGGAGAATGGTCTCAAACTTCCCTCCTAGGGAAGGGCGGGGAGGGGCGGCTTCAGTCCACGTGTCTCAGTCTCCTGTCCTGTCTAGGAACCACCCAAACAATCACAAAGGGGCACACTGAATCATGCCTATTTGTTCAATCTTCTCTTTGATTTGCATTGGCTTTTGGGATTTATGGTTTACAGCAATGAGTACAATTAAATAAAAAGTATTTTGGAAACAGACCTTCCCCCCGCAAGCTTCTGCTCTTTTTAGGATCCTTTCTTACTTCTCTCCTTCCAGGAATTCTCACATGCAGCTGCTCTTTCTCTCTCTTTAAATGTAGGGGATGCTCTACCCTTAAATTCGTCTCCCTTCCATAAGACTAGAATGTAGGAAAGATGGAGCACCTCTTTTTGGCAGCCAATTCCCCCCTGCTTCCTGATAGCCCTGAAGCAGGGGGAGGGGCTCCAAACTGAGGGATCCCCCCCACTCCCACCTGGGGACTGGCGACCTTACAACAGAGAAGAGGGTGCAGAGCTAAGCTGAGTATATAGCATTCTGATCCCATAGAGCAGAATGGGAAGTCTGTTATTAGCAGCCAGCAGTGCCTGTTAAGCTTTGGAGGGCGCCTGTTGGAGAATTCTGGCCCTCCCATTGCTTTGAAGTTTGGTAAACATTCTGACGGAGTGGAGACATTCTGCATGGAAATGTATCCATTCACAAGCTACTATGAACCACCACGAACTGCTTGAAAGTTCGTGGAAAGTTTGTGCCGGTTGACCTGCCATGAACTTGCAGCTTGTGAGCCACGAACCAGCCCAAATTCATCATGAACTTTAGTTTGTGAGGCGGTTCGCGCCCATCCCTAGATGTGACCATTTCTCTAC
>NW_015183926.1:0-2008 GCF_001447785.1 Gekko japonicus
TTTCGCACTTTTGAAGGTATTATATTTTGCACATTAGTGCTACACGCAAAGTATTTTAGTTTTGTGGGGGGGTTTTGGTCTCAACCTTTTTGGTCCCCTTTCTCACGTAGGATTGTGTCCCCCATTTCCCCCCCCCCAGCTTTATGGTCACACCAACCTCCAGGTGGGGCCTGGGAAATCTCCCGTTATTACAACAGAGATTCCGTTCTCCTGGAGAAAATGGAAGCTTTGGAGGGTGGACTCCATGGCATCATACCCCACTGAGATCCCTCCCCAACCTCTGCCCTCCCCAGGCTCCATTCCCAAATCTCCAGGAATTTCCCAGCCCAGAGTCGGCAACGCTATCCTAATTTTTACAGCTCAGAATTATCTACCTCCAGCAGCATGCCAGTGATCTTCCCAGCCAGTGATAGGTGCATTGCATGAATTAGTGGGTAGAGGCATTCACCAAGCCTTTGTTTCTGCTCCTGTGGTGGGGCTGCAGCCAACATAGATGCTGTCAGTGGCTCCTGCCCATGGATGTGAACAGTTGGCTCTATGACCTGCTGCATTGGCATGGGCGTTACAGCACTCAAGGGTTGGAGGCAACGCTATCCTGACAGCTCTAGGTCATGACCCTCAGGCTAAGAACCCTTTGGCTGTTGCCCTTTGAATCGTTCCCCTACCCATGACAGGTCTCAAGTACTTGCAACAGGACACAGTCAAACACTCTTACAAGCTGGCAGCCATCTTCCCACCATTTCCACTCCCGAATTGTTAGCCTAAGATTTAATTTTGCGGATTCAGTGATGGGGATAAATCAGTGGGGAATTAAACTCAGTGGGACTTAGTTCCAAATAGCTATAGAATTAGGGTTGCCAACTCTGGATGGGGAAATACCTGGAGATTTGGGGAATGGAGCCTGGGGAGGGTGAAGTTTGGGGAGGGGTGAGATCTCATCAGGGTACAATGCCATAGAATCTACCCTCCAAAGCAGCCATTTTTCCCCCAGGGGAACTGATCTTTGTCACCTGGGGAGATCCCCAAGGCCCACCTGGAGGTTGGCAACCGTATGAACCGGGCTCCCGAGCAATAATCTACAGACTTTCTTTCTTTCTTGTTCTGTGGACTTTTTTGTCCTCATTCTGATTTTTGTTCTGTTTTGAATCATACAGAAGAGTGGTGTTCTAATGGAACTTTAGAAGGCACAAAAATGAAATCCTGGCAAGATAGAAATCAATTGGTAATCTCTTATTGGGACAAATATAATGAGTTCTTTTTTTAAAAAAGCAATCTATATATATGGCAAGAAAGAGAACATTACCTTATTCTAAGATCTTCCTGTTTGACCTTGACTTTCTTCTTCCCTTAGCCTTTTGATGCTAGGGTTGTACAAATTAACATTTCTTGGCAGGGTTGCATTCAAGCAACAGGACAACGAGCTGGCAACACACAGGGTGGATTTTGGGAGAGCTTAGAGCCTGGCAGTAGGAGGGCACATGCCTTGCATGGGAAAGCTCTCAAATCCAAGTTGTTGGCATCTTCAGTCTCAGGTAACATGGCCCGAAGAGACCATTGCCTGAGGCACTGGAGAGTATCGCAGGAGAGAAGGACTAATGGTCTGTCTCCAGGCAGTTTCACCATATTCATCATCTGGTCTTTGAAACAATCTCTGCAGGGTCTACTTAATTTTAATCAAGTTATGGTTAATAATTTGCTGAGAGTTCCTCTGGTAAGGAAAAGAAGCAATAAAGCTCTGTGAGCATTTTATACATATTTTTACTACACTGCTGTTTCATGCACGTTGTGGAATGGCAAGTTTCCGTTGACAATCTGCCACCTAGTTTTTAAGAAACAGTCATTTTTTAGGAACATTCATTCATTCCTCTTGGGCCGTCTGAGCAGTTGTGCCTTGAAACAGCTTACAGGAGTTGGCCATATCTGAAATATGCCTTCTGTAACATAGTTGGCATAGCTGCCACCATGTCCTGGCAACTAGTATTATAATGAGTTGCTTCAGAGGTCATTT
>NW_015183927.1:0-2168 GCF_001447785.1 Gekko japonicus
TTTGGAGGTTTGAGATATTGTGTTGGAGACGTTTTCAGTACGATATGACATCTATGTAAATTTACACGTTTAAGGTGTGCCGGCTACTCCATGACACAGCTTCTTTTGTGCTGACAGTTTCTTACTGGGTATTTTCCCTTTGTTTTGGGCATTTTCTCCAGGGGAGCCGATCTCTGCCAGATGGGGGATCAGTGGTAAAAGCGGGGGATCTCCAGGCCACACCTGGAGGCTGGCAACCCCAGTTTCCCATCTGGCACACCTCTCCGGCACTCAGGGAATAGAAGCGGAAGGGAGGTCACAGGGGACCTTGGCCGAAGGGCCTCCCTGATTATATTGCAAAGACATTACAGGACCTGCCATCTGCCGATCTCATCCGGCAGACAAGCCTTCACCTGACAGAGACAAAGGACCGCATCGCCGCAAACCACCACCTGCAGAAATGAAGTGGGGTGTTCGGAGTGCCTTGGGGTCAAAGCGGAGATGATACCGAGAGTTCTGTCATTGGATGGCCAGGACATTTTTATTATATAAATAGCAGCGGCGGTGTCCCCAGTTTCGGGTGTCAGAGACGGAGCCGTGCTAATCTGTTGCAGCAAAAAGAAACCAGGAGATTGTGGCACCTCAGGAGGCCGAATGGAATGGTAGAGTCTGGTCTTGTCAGATCTCGGAAGCTAAACAGGGGCTGTCCCCATCTTGGACTAGGGTTGCCAGACCCCGCCCCCACTGGAGAGGGGGATCCCCTGCTCACAGGGCCTGCCCCCAGCTGCCGATAAGCTGGCTGGCAGAGGGACTTACCTAGAGAAAGGGAAAGGCACAGACCTAGTCGCCGGCATCACACGGGAAGAAGAAGAAGAGGAGGAGGAGGAGGAGCAGGAGGAGGAGGAGGCTGGATTTATACCCCACCCTTCACTTGGAGTCTTAGAGCGGCTTATTCCTTTCCCTTCCCCTTCCCACAACAAACACCCTGTGAGGTAGGTGGGGCTGAGAGAGCTGTGGCAGAAACGGCTCTTTTTCAAGAACAGCTCTGACAGAACTATGGCTTGCCCAATCATCCAGCAGGTTCAAGTGGAGGAGTGGGGAATCAAACCTGGTTCTCCCAGATTAGAGTCTGCACAGTTACCCACTACACCAAACTGGAAGTGACATCGTCATACCAACAAAGTCCAGGTGACGCTTGGGTATTTGGGCAAAAACTCTATGGTAGAAGCCGGTTTTACGATAGAGTTTTTGCCCAAATACCAGAGCGTCACCTCCTGGTATTTTGTAGTGTGTTAGCCACATGGAAGAACCACCGAGGCACACATAATACACAGCACACTTTATTAGTACACAACACGAACTCACTTCCAACGGCCGGCCAGCCGCTTATATCCAGTCCGGGGGCCCCCAGCGGAATCCCATTGGCCCATTCAAACCTCCCGCCAATGTCCCATTGGTTCCCCTAGAGGCAGGGTGCAGGAGCCAAGTCCTCTTTGTTCTTTGGACTCAAGCTCCGCTGTATCGCGGGCGCCCAGTGGTGGTCCGCGGACATAACATCTGGTGTGATTATGTCACTTCCTGTTTGACACCAGCAACGAGGCCTGAGCCTTTCTCTTTCTCCAAGTAAATCCCCCCCCCCATCTCCCACCAGTTTCCAGGAGGGACCTGGCAACCTATCTCAGATACATGCCTTGACATTTATTTATTTATTCGTTTAATTTATACCCCGCCCTCCCCACGAAGCAGGCTTGTGATGAAGGGGTTTGTGCGGGTCATTGTCACTTGTCCCTCTCCTTCTGCTGCTGTCATCTAGCCACACCCATTGCTCTTACCTTCGCAAAGAGAGGAGGAGGAGCCAGCAGTGGACTGGAACTGTATTGCAATTACAGTTTCAATCACCCCTGGTCATCCCTTCCTACTAGGTTTGATGCACACTGACGTTCTCAGTGTTCCTGACTGAAGCAGGAGATTAGGAAAACTACAATCCCCATCATCCCATGCAGAAAATGACTGCTTGAGAAGACTGGGGATTGTAAGGGGCTCTATACAGTGTCTAATTGGCCCTCAATTGCTAATGGTTACTCCCCCATTCACAAAGGTAATGCTTATTTCTTGGGGAAGGGGAAGGGAACTCTCAGGGAGGATGGGGGCAGCAAAAGGTTTATTCCTGTTTGGTCCTTGCATCTGTT
>NW_015183928.1:0-2017 GCF_001447785.1 Gekko japonicus
TTGGCGATGCCAGTTTAGATCTGGAGGAGTCACGGAACTCGTAGTCTTGCCTCGTGTGCCGAACCTCAGTTCCATGGGTTGCCAACCTCCAGGTAGGGCCTGTAATTTTACTGGAATGGCAACTGATCTCCCACTGACAGAGGTTAGTTCCCCTGGAGGAAATGGCAGCTTCAGAGGGTGGCCTCTGTGCCACCACATGCCTCTTGAGGACCCTTCCTTCCTCAGTTTTGCTCTCCCCGGGCTGTGCCCCCATCAGGGTTGCCAAGTTTGATCATCATGCCAGCAGGGGAGGGACTTTCCAGGAGTGGGGAGAAGCACCACAATTTGCCTGTGCAAACCGGAAGTGATGTAGGCACATCGGGGATGTCGGGGGGGGGGCAACACTCTGGTTTTTGGGCACAACTCTATGGTACGTAGATTTTGCTTCAAATCATAGAGTTTTGCCCAAAAACCAGAGCGTCGCCCACCCCCACCAATGTCCTCAATGTGCGCCGCTCACTTCCGGTTTTCATAGGCATGTTGCAATTATTTCCTAGCCCCCATGGATGGATGGAAAGTACCATCAAGTCTCAGCCAACTTATGGTAACCCCTGTGGGGTCTTCAGGGCAAGAGGCATTCAGAGGGGGTTTGCCATCGCCTGACTCTGTACAGCAATCCTCAATTTCCTTGGTGGTCTCCTTTCCAAATACTAGCCTAACTAATATGTCCCGGCTTAGCTTCCTAGATCTGACGGGGTCAGGCTAGCCTGGGCCATCCAGGTCAGGGTAAATAGTTGTAGACAGGGATAGCTGAGGTGAAAAAAATATGGCACTGGAGAAGGAGTGTGAAAATCCTTTGCAACACAACCCAAGGTCAGGGGTGGAATGTTAAGATTGCCAACCTCTAGGTAGGGCCCAGAGATCTCCCCCTGTTACAATTGATCTTCAGACAAAAGAGACCAGTTCCCCTGGAGGAAATGGCTGCTTGGGAGGGTGGACTCTATGGCATTGGACCCCACTGAGGTCCCTGTCCTCCCCAGGCTCCATTCCCACATCTCCAGGAGTTTCCCAGCCTGCATCTGGCAACCCTACCCCCCTATCCCCCACCGGTGGCCAGGGAGGACCTGGCAACCCGACATTGTACACTGCTGAGGTCCCTCTCTTCCCCAAACCCCACCCTCTCCATGATTCAGGATGGGAATGAACTGGCTCACGAACTCAAGTTCGTGATGAATTTTAAGCAATGAGTGGTTCGCGAAGTGAAGTTCAGCCATCAACTGGCACAAATTTTCAAACTGTTTGCGGTGGTTCGTGAATGAATACATTTCCAGATAGACTGTCTCTGCTCAATCTAAATGTTTACCAAACTTCAAAGCAACCAGGGGGCAGGACAGAGGAGCATCCGAGGGAGGTCCCCCTGTGACGTCGATGTCTCTGGCTTGTGCAGGATCTGTTCTATACACTCCTGAACCTCTTGAACCTTCGCCTGTCATTTCCCCAGAAAGCACTTTCCTGGAGGCACCTTCTTTGTGGGGCCATAGCTCACACACTGTAAATCCAAATCCTCACCAAACTTGGAGGTCTGGTAGAAGAGAGTCAGCCGGAGATTTCCTGTGAGTTTAGTGTCTCTAGCATGCTGGCAGCCTGTTCGACCACCTCACGAACCTCGGAAACCAAACCGGTTCATTTGGCAGTTAAAAGTTCATGATGGTTCATGGTTTGTGAACCGGGCACACCACAAACCGAACCACATTTTCGCGGTTTGTGCCCTATCCAGGATCCACCCCCAAACCCCCCAAGTATTTTCCACCCCAGAGCTGGCAACCCCATTCAAGCATTATGCCCTCTCCTTGACTAGCCAAACTGCCATAAATTATGCAAAATAATATGTATGCAAAACAAGATAGCATATACATTTGTTTAAAATTTGCACAGGTATTGGATTTTTGCCATCTGGGGTGAGCAAGACCTGAACATGTCTGTCTCCAATGGAGTGCCTATTTGAAAAGCCCCACCCCTCAGAAAGGGGCCGAGGTGG
>NW_015183929.1:0-2024 GCF_001447785.1 Gekko japonicus
AAGGATCAACGCTTGCTGGAAGTGAAACCGAGGAAAAGGATGGGGGCTCTGCAGATCCCGAGGAAGGACTGCCTGAAGGAGATGATGACGGGTGGGATGCGGATGCGTCCTTCCAGTAGGAGCAGCAAGAAGACCATTCCCTGGAATCGGCGCACTGGAAACTGGTGGTGAGTAAAGGGCAGGAACAGGATGCTCGGGGGGGCAGGCGGTACCCTAGGATTGAGGTGAGGAAAGGGGTATAGTACAGAGTGGCTAAAGCCCTGCTGGATTTCCAGGAACGTTTACAGCTTTTAGTCCTCACCCGGCGGCGCCCACTAGTGCTTGAGCAGGTCTATGATAATTCCAAAGTCCAAAAAGAAATGGAAGAGATGCTAGAGCTAGGGGTGATAGAACCCTCTCGGAGCATGTGGAGGAGCCCGATAGTGTTGGTGCCTAAACCAGATGGTAGCACGTGTTTCTGTATAAACTACAGAGAATTGAACCGGGTGTCCAAGTTCGATGCCTACTACATGCCTTGCCCAGAGCTGTTATTGAACCAATTAGGGTCTGCTAGGGTGCTTTCTGCCTTAGATTTGATGAAAGGATACTGGCAGGTACCCGTACACCCGGAAGACCTGGAAAAAACTGTCTTCATGACTCCCTTGGGGCTGTGCCAATTCACCTGCATGCTGTTCAGGCTCCATGGGGCAGCGGCCACATTCCAGTGCCTAGTGGACATGGTGCTGAAGGACTGCCACGAGTACGCAGCAGCATACATAGATGATATTATTGTCTTTAGCCCTGATTGCGAGACCCATCTGCAACACCTGGCAGCAGTACTTTGCGTCTTACAGATAGCTGGGCTCACTGCAAATCCCAAAAAGAGTAATCTGGGATCCCAAGAGCTCAAGTACCTTGGGTTCGTCATAGGACAAGGGCGTGTCCGCCCCTTTTTGCAGAAAGTAGTACAGATCTGGGACTTCCCAAGACCCCAAACCAAGAAACTTTTGGGGTACTACAGCTGGTTCTTACCCCATTTCACTACCAGGGCGGCCCCCCCGATGGATCTCCTGCAGAAGGGTCAACCTACTGCCCTCACGTAGAGGCACCAGGAACACAAGTCCTTTGAAGACCTTAGGGAAGCACTAGATTAGACCACTGCCCTTCATAAACCCAACTTCTCACAACCCTTTGTGGTCCAGACCGACGCCTCTAACTCCGGCATTGGTGCCATTCTGGCCCAAGTAGTAGGCGGACAGGAAGTCCCCATTATCTTTCTCAGCCGCAAATTTCAAGAGGCTGAACAATGCTATTCCACGATTGAGCGCAAAGCGTTGGCCCTCAAATGGGCAGTTGGTGCCTTCAAGTTCTATAAATGTAACAACCCGTTCACACTGATGACCAATCATGCCCCATTACAAAGGATGGATCTGATGAAAGACACTAATGCCAGAGTTCTACATTGGTATCTCTCCCTGCACCCCTATAGGTTCACCATCCAACACCGAGTGGGCCAGCTGCACGCCAATGCTGACTTCTTCTCCTGACTCTTCAAGGATACCCTGGCCAACTCACTGCTAAGGGGTGTGTGTCAGGGGTATGGTCCCAACCCCGCCCTCCTTCCATCCCGACAAGGCAATGATGAGGGATCTGGATCAGCCAGTGGAGACCTGGTCCCTCATCTGGGGATCGCCGAGGGACTCAGGGACAGAGCCAGGGTCCAGCTACGGGCTCTGGACCCACAGAGATATTACTCCCGGCAATCAAGGGGGTGGAAAGGGCCAGGCTTGCCATGGGGCTCATTGCGGATCTGACCGCTGACAAGAGTGGTGGGTCACCTGGGGAGGTAGTGGAAGGGTAACAGGACCCAAGGTAGACTTACTGTAAGGGCAGGGCACACACCAGGAGGAAATAAAGGAGGATTGTGCTAAACACAGCCGGGGAGGATAAAGTCCGGTCACAGGTGCCATGAGGAGGGTGTGGAGAGCTGGGGAGAGATGAGAGAGACAACGCCCGGTATAACACGAAACCTCAAACCCAGGACC
>NW_015183930.1:0-2034 GCF_001447785.1 Gekko japonicus
TGCGCTCCCGCAGGAAATGACCCCTATATATACACACACACAAGTGTGTGCGTGCACTTGCCTGGAAGTCATGGTTGACTTCTGACTACCCCTACTGGGGTCTTGGGCATTTTCCAAAGAGGTGGCTTGATTAGCCTGCCTCTGCATCCTGCCTCTGGTACTCCAAGGAGGTCTCCCTTCCAAGTACTTGCCAGAGTCGACCCTGCTTAGCTTCCGAGATCTGATGAGATCGGGCTGGCCTGGGCTTTCCAGGTCAGGGCGAAAGAAAGACACAACTTGCTTAGCAGTCATGATTGACATCCTTGTTCTTGGAGTAGGCTGGCCAACAGTACCTGACACACGCATTCTGTTACTTGGATGGGGGGCTTCAAGCATGAATCTCTGGACTGGAGAGGGAGTTCAATCCCAGGAAAGTTACAGCTGAGGAACTGATCCTGATGGACCGCGATGAGTCTGAAAACCAGGCCCGGCCCGTAGCCAGGATTTTGTGGCTCGTGGGGCGATTTTTTTCCTGGTGGGGCTGAAGTTTTCAGTGCAGAAAGAAAAGCCATTTAGCCAATAGATAGCTGCTACCAGGATAAATCTCTAAACTGCAAGCTGTCAACCAATTTAGAGGACAGTTCTCAGCTGCTGCAAGTTAATCACTTCTGCCCGCCTCAGCAACAATTCTGATAAGAAACTGGCAGGTGGGGGTGATGACTTCTATAGTCAAGAAAGCTAACAGGCAGAAAAACTCTCTTGAAGGAGACCAGTTTCTTGACACAGAGTTAGAAGGGATCCTAGAGGTCACCTACTCCAACCCCATTGCTCAGTGTGGGAATTAGTCAACTATAGCACCCCACTCTGCTTAAAGGGGCACACCCCTTTACAAATGTTTTAAAATGTGGACATGTAAAAAGGTTCATAAATACTGGATTGGAGAACATACTCTTTTACAATCAGTGTTGAATATTACAATAGCTTTTAAACCAGAAATATTTCTGTTAAACTGTTTACCAGATTACTTAGATAAAAACCATAGATACTTTCTTTTACATGTTATAACAGCAGCTAGAATCTTATTTGGAACGACATGGAGGACATTGAAAATTCCAACGCTTAATGAGTTGATAACAGAGATTATGGAATGTGCTGAAATGGACAGATTGACAAATATAATAAAAGGAAAAATGGAAGAAGAATTTATGGGACCATGGAGGGTGTTCTATGACTGGTTAAAGCATAAATTCTGAGAAACTAAGACTAAATGAAGAACAATAAGAAAGATGGTTATAATTGTTGTGAAACTTTTATGAGAAGATTTGCATGCGGAACGTCAAATTGGGTTTTTATATATGTATAACTCTGTATTCTTTCTTTTCCCTTTCCCCCTTTCTATATATACACTTATAAAACTTTATTTTTAAAAAAGTTTTAAAATGATAGGAAAAAAAACATTTACTGGAGAAATTCTTGCGAGGCTGTGCCTTTAAGAAAGGGAGTGGAGCCCCCCAAAGCCCCACCATACCTACGGGCCTGCTGAGAACTGAGTTTGGGGTGTGTCTGGTGATGGGTGCCCCTGACCTGAATGTCCCCAGCTCACTTGATCTCCCTAAGTCTCAGAAGCTAAGCAGAGTCAGCCCTGGTTAGTACTTGGATGGAAGACCAGCAAGGAAGATGGGTTGGTATGGCAAACAAGCTTTGTTTGTCCCTTGCCTTGAAAACTCTAGGGGGTCGCCATGAGACTGTAGTCTGAGGGCACTTCCCGTCACTGCCCCTGAGGATGGGTCACAGAGCTGCAAAACCAAGGAGAGGAGCCCGGCAGGTTTTTGATGATCCCTGGGGGACAGGGCCAGGTGGGTTTGGGAGTGAACTGGGAGAGCCCAACCCATTTTCCCATGTCCAAGCAAAAGCATCCCGGAACGAAAGCTGCTCATTCGAGTCAAGTGTGAAGCTAAATCGATGTCAGCTCTTGTTTATTTGTTGACTTTTCTGATACACCACTTTTCTCCCCACGGGACCAGGACCGGCTCGAGGTGCTTCTGCGCCCTAGGC
>NW_015183931.1:0-2004 GCF_001447785.1 Gekko japonicus
CCGCCTTCCCCTTGCAGGGAAGTGTTGTTGGCCCTCTGTCTCCACCCACATCTCCATCTGGTCCGCCAAGGTCACAGGGGCATCCAAGGACACACAGGTACATCCTGAGATCACTCCTGGAAGGCCATCTGAGAAACGTCTGTGCATTCTGGGATACCTCCAGCTCAGGTAGCACCAGATCCCTCAGTGGACTCTCCCAGCCAGGGCATTAGCATTTCTGTGGCTGGGATCAGCCCAACAGCAAAGAGAGAGAGAAATGGGGAGGGGGCACTCTGCTATGGTCCGTCAACCTCTCTCCAGGAGAAAATGCCTTTCTGCACAGGGACATATTTGGAGGAGATCCCCTCACCTGCTCTGCCTGCCTCTTCTCCTCTGCCTGACTCAGGAGGAAGCCTTCGGCCAGGGCCACCGCCTGGGAACTGGTCTCCGGCCCACATCCTCTGACCCAGCACTGCATTTCCTGGGGCAGGATGGTCAGGAACTGCTCCAGGATCACCAGGTCCAGCATCTGCTTCTTGGAGTGCCTCTCCGGCTTCAGCCAGTGCTTACAAAGTCCATGGAGCTGGCTGCAGACCCCTCGGGGCCCATCGGCCTCACGGTAGCGGAACTGCCGGAAGCGCTGGCCATATACATCTGAGATTGCAGTGAGCTGATGACTGCTATCTAGCACTGGGCCTCCCCCGAATTCAGCACCACTCCCTGCTTGGGTGGGATGGAGGCCTTTCGTTGCTGTCTTGCCAGTTCCAGGTCCTTCTGGGTTCTGATATTCCATCGCTTTCCCCTTCTCTTGGGTCACTTCTGGCTGTGAAAAGATGCCTTTAGTCACTTGCCTGGGAAAAGAGGCTTCTCTCGGGGGGTGGGGGGAGAGACACAGACAGTCACATGGAAAATAAAAGAAAATGGAGATACATCGCAAACCTTCATATGCTCAGGAGACACACAAGAGTTGCCCTGGTGGGTCAGAACAAAAGGGCTTCTTGTGGCTTGTGGACCAGGTTTAATATAATCTTTCTGTATTACAAACCAAGATATTTCTGATATGCCTCCGTGGTTCTTTGGGAATGTTACGTGCCTCTGTTTGGCTCAGCAAGGACGTTAACAAGCTTTGCCTCTCGTTACGTTGGCTCTGTCTGTCCGAGGGGCTAATTCTTAAGGCAAAGCCAGAAAGGACAAGAGGGACCGGTGGTGACCCCTTGACCATTGTATGCATCTCTGCAACAGGCCTGAAGTGTTAGGCAAGGGCTCTGTCCGAGCACCCAAATGAGGGGAAGGGGCAGTAATGTGTCTGTTTGAAGAATAAGCAGCTGAGATTGGTAGAGAAAGGGGGAGAGGGTGAGATTTGGCTCAAGAATGCTGAGGCGCACACAAACGCTCCCTCTGGGCCTCTGATGTGGGGTAGTGGATCTCTGTGGGAATACCTCTGGCTCCCACCCTTGCTCAGCTCTGCCAGGATATCTGTCATTAAAGCCAATAGTACGGAGAATAAGAAAAACTGTGAGGAAGTGACGCTTAATATATGTCTTTAAAGAATCATAGAAAAGTGAACAAAAATAATATGCATAATTATAGAAAAATATATATTGACGGTGATCTCCGGAATGTCTGGCCGTTTCGAAGGAAGATCTTCTTCTGAACAAAGATGTGGGACCTTATGAATACAACAATATACATATTTGAAATTCTGGACATTATATGACTTGTTACAATGTAATTAGTAAAAAGAGTAAAACCTTACAAAAACTGTCTCTCAATAGTTCATATCCTCTGGTGACGTCTCACAATGATCAAAGAAGACTTTCTATAAAACACAACAAACTCTATTGTAATACACATCACGTATTACTTATACACCACCGTCTTTCAAATATTTAAAATACAACTTACATGTATAGAAAACTCACCAATAATCATACCAGCTGTAATGTATAGTAGAACCTGCCATGGGCTAAGATGATTGTAATGCTTGATCAGGTCAGGACATTATATGTTATTTTAACATGAATC
>NW_015183932.1:0-1994 GCF_001447785.1 Gekko japonicus
ATTTATACCTAAATATTTTACTCTTTTTTGTGCTTCAAAGCCTGATTTTTATTGTAAGTGCTGGATTTGTTCTTTAGTCATATTTTTGTTAGCATTTTTGTTTTTGTCAAGTTGATCCTCAAACCCGCAACTTGGGCATATCTCTGTAATGTTGTTAATAATTGTGTTATTGAGTCCAATGGATTTTCTAAAATAAATACCAGGTCATCTGCAAACGCTTGTAGTTTATATTCCTCTTCTCATATTTCAAGTCCTCTAATGTGTCTATCTTTTCTTATGGTATCATTTAGAACTTCCAGTACAAATATAAACAATAATGGTGAAAGCAGACATCCTTGTCTAGTTCCTTTTTGTATTTTGACATTTTGTGATAAGTCTCCATTGATAAGAATCTTTGCATGTTTTTTGGAGTATATTTGTTCCGTCTGGCGCTTTGTTAAGGAACACCTTCTGGATGTGATTCAACGCACAAGCCAGGTTCATGAAGAATTAAATCATTTTATTCAGTTTTCACATGCATTCAGGAGGGTTCTTACTTACATCTTTGGTGATCTAATTCTGTCTCTGGCTCATGGTGAAAAAGATAGTGTGCTCCG
Organism: Gekko japonicus; assembly: GCF_001447785.1. Lineage (NCBI taxonomy): Eukaryota > Metazoa > Chordata > Lepidosauria > Squamata > Gekkonidae > Gekko > Gekko japonicus. The sequence continues at coordinate 597 of NW_015183932.1, forward strand.
CCTTCCTTGCAGTTTAAAGTGTAGACAAAGGAACGGAAGAAGGCTGTAAAGCTCTAATTCCCCACGTCTCTGGGAGCCGGAAATGACTGTTGATCAGCCAGTTACAGGAATGCTAGTGGATGTCTAACTAAAGACTACAATTCCCAGAGGCCACTTCTCTTAAAGATATATGGCAGTTCTACTTAGCTAAAGTTAAATGCTGTTTGGGACAGCACAATATTGCCTTATCCATTGTGAAAAATTCTTTACCACATTGTGAGTCTGCCAGCTGTTCCAGCATAAAGCTCCAATTGATATTGTCAAATGCTTTTTCAGCGTCCAGAAAGATCAAAGCCATTTGTTCTTCTGGGTGTGCTTCAAAATATTCAATTACATTCAAGACTGTTCTCACATTATTCCTGAGTTGTCTTTCTGCTTAAAAAAACAAAACAAAAATGCTCCATCTTGATGAATTGTCAGTGTCAATATTTTTTTCAGTCTTGTATCTAAAATAGAAGCATAAATTTTATAATCCACATTTAAAAATGAGATTGGTCTATAGTTTTTAATTTCTTTCTCATCCAAGTTTTGCTTATCTATCAATGTTATCAGGGCTCTTACTTATGATCTGTATTACATACTTTAAAGGTAATACTACTTGATCTTCAAATACATGATAAAATTCTGTTGATAATCAATCAGGGCCTGGTGTTTTCTCTATTTTTTGTTTTTTTAATGCTTCCGTAATTTCACACATTGTTACTTGATCATTTAAATGTTTCCTTTGTTCTTCAGTGAATTTAAGTTGTATTTCTTCAAAAAAATCTTTAGTCTCTTCTGTTGTAGCTTCTTCTCTTTGATATAACTTTCTATAAAATGCCTCAATTATTTTTTTTAAATCCTTGGGTATATTTTTTCTTCTTCTCCTTCACTGTCCTTTAACATTTTTATACTTTTCTTTTCTTTTCACAATTTATATGCTAACAATCTGGTTGGTTTATTAGCATTTTCAAAATAGTTTTGTTTTGCATAACTAATCTTTTTAGCTATTTCCTCTGTTAACAGGTAGTGCATTTGTTATGTTGTAATAGTTTTAATTTCACTCTTAGTTGTTCAGCTGAAGGGCCTTGTTTCAAATTTTCTTCCTGCTTCTTAATTTGTTCCTGAATTTGTAAGAACTTTTCTGGGTATTTTTGGTTTTTTATATGTTCTGATTCTCTTATTAGCCATCCTCTAGCATAGGCCTTAAATGCATCCCATACAGTTAGAATAGAAATATCTGGTTGGATGTTCGGCTCAAAAAAACATTGGAAATTATTTTTTGTCTCTGTTACAAATTTTTAATTTTTCAATAAAAATATATTAATAATCCATCTATTTTTCCTTGGTATATCTTGTAATGTAATCATGAGAGGGTTG
>NW_015183933.1:0-1988 GCF_001447785.1 Gekko japonicus
CTGGGCTGCTTAGGGGTGGGAATCAAGAGTCAGAAGCCTGCCCTCTTGTATTCCATTATCTCCTGCCTCCTTTGCAAAAGAAAAGCTACGGTTTCCAATGCCTGGACACTGGGGGGCACAACATCATTCTAAGTGTGTATAGGTGTTATCTTCTTGAATAGGATACCTCTCTTTATCTTAAACTGGAAACTGCCCTCTGACCCTTCATCTCTCTCTTTTGTCAGATTCTACAGCCAACAACTGAGTACACGCTTATCAGAAAGGTTATACTTTATTGCAGAGCTATAGATGCAGTAACAAAGTCACTGTTAAGAATTGTGTCGCCCCTACAAGCATAATGGGATATAGGGTATTTGTATGCACACACCCCTTCCTTAGGCCAATTAGCCACATTCCCACGCGCGGGAGAAAGAGCCCCAAGTCATTAGAGCCGAAGCTGGGAACCGAAAGCGCTCCCACGGTTCCCTGAATCCCAGACACTACACACCACCTGCAAGGCCATAGATAAGCAAGCGTTACAGAAGCAAAGAAGGCATGCAGTGGTACTTGGTACACGCGGCAAGCAAGCATCCGACCCCCACTCACTATGGCAACATAGCCGACATCTTTGTCCTCTCACTCCCATCTCACATAGCCTTCCATGGAGACACATGTCCCTGCAGGTCTCTCCTGCAGATACAATTGCCATCATACTCCCACACACACGATGCCGGAGAGGCTTGCCATTTGTGACAGGGAAAGTACTCTTTAGATTAGGCTTCTCTCTCTCCTTTCAACTGAAGCCTGAATGTGAACTGGATCTACTTCAATAAATGTAAGTTTGTCGGCTATGCTGCCATTATGTTTATGGGCGAGAGTGCATCTGCTTGACCTGTGTACCAACTGCTGCCGCGTTCCTTCGTCTTTGCTTATCTATGACCTTGCTAGCTGCCTGTGTTGTGTCTCCCCATTAATTACCCGTGGGATAAGTTTCGATTCCCATCTTTGGCTTTAACGGCCTGGGGCCCCATTCTCCCGCACGCGGGAGTCAGGCCAATTGGCCTAGGAGTGGGGGGGGGATGAATACCCTATATCCATTATGCTTGTAGGAAAGTAGCTATTCCTAACAGTGATGATGTTACTGCCTCTATAGCTCTTACAATGAAGTATAACCTTATGATAAGCATGTACTCTTTTGTTTGGCTGAGGAACCTGACATTTTGTTAGGAATCCTACCTTCTCTATCTACACACCTCTCTTCACCCGAGATGAGCGACGAAGAGGAGAAACCTCCAAGAACGACTGGGGGGGAAACACCCACCACCCAGACTGAGGTACCAGTGACTACTACGCCACCGGTGACTACCCCGAGGAAGGAACCGGGGCCTGGAACCATACCTAAGATGACCTCGACCCACCTTTTCCTGACCCCCTGCGGACCGAGGCAACCACCTGGGCAGGGGTATCGACTGAGCTTGTTAAGGTGGGACCACTTTAACCTGGACTCAACAGCGGAGACGTACGTGCTCACGCAGGGGCCCCGGAGGGACAGCCAGTTTGATGTGGGCTTTGTATCCACGCTCCACAGGGGCCCTGGAGCCGCAGGGGGATTCCCCTCATTGGGGGGAGTCCTGGAACTGCCGCTTGGGGCCTGGGTGATGGACCGCTCCAAGGTGCAAAGCGGGCGCACCTCCCCGGATGAGGGAATGGAATTGGCCCATCGCCTGGAGGCGGTGGAGCAGGACAGGCACCAACTGAGATGGGAACTTGAGGAAGTAATCCAGATGATCCCAGAGATGGTGCTGCAAGCCATAAGGGCCAAGAGAGATGTGCAGCAACCGGCTCCGGCTCTTCCGCCCCCCAACAGGTACCCCCGGAACCGATGCCGCTGGGCCTGCTGGACGTACCAGGGCAGGGACCAAGGGAGGACCTGATCCTGGCACCGTGGCCAGACAGCCCGAGAGGTCCCATGCACCACCCCCCGAAGGACCTGATCGAGGCAATGTTTG
>NW_015183934.1:0-1982 GCF_001447785.1 Gekko japonicus
CACTTGGATCAAGTGAAGCCTAGAACAGGTCTCCTTTTTGAGGCATCTTTGGAATTCTGACACAGGCTGGCGGGCACAACCACAAAACGTGCCATAAAACAGCTGCCAAAGGAGGTGGAACCAGCCACAAAATGGCTATCACAACTTCCCTTCAGTTCAGTGTTGTAGTGGCAGCTGCTGCCAAAGCAATTTTTTGAAAAATCTGCACAGCTAATCTGATATCCAGTGGCCTACCCGAAGCCCTGTTGGGTAAAAGCCCTACTGGCCTCTGCCCACTTTCTAAAAACACTTGGCAGGCCACCAGGAAAGGTATCGGCAGGTGCCATGGTGCCCGTCTTCCAGTTTCCCAAAATAACTCATCACTCAGCCCCTGTCCTTACCTACTGAGGAATAATTCCTCATTTCAAAAAAATGCGATCCTTAATGATCTTTGGCTACATTACTAGTTTATACTGTGCTACAGCAATAATGTACACTTGATTTTCCCGCAAGGACAAGACAATCCATTTGCAAAGGATATTTATAAATGATTGCAAATGGTATTTATATTGTGCTCTTGCAATAATGCCCAACTCGGTTTTCCTGTAAGGACGTGATAATCCATTTGTAATTGTCCTGTCTGGACAAAATAATCCAAATGCAAATGGTATTTATCAATCATTGTAAAAGATATTTATATTGCACTATTGCAATAACGTGCAACTTGATTTTCCTGCATGGACAAGAGAATCCCTGTCTAAAGGACTGCTCTAATACTGTGCAAAAAACATAAGCATCATCATACACAGATGCAGTTTTTTTGGAACTAATAAAGGAAACTACATCAGTGAGATTCCCCCTTCCATTAGAAATCAGGCAGGTTATGCCTCCAAATTGCTGTCCTCTCACTTCTCTCTCTCACACACACACAGGCGCACCCCCCCCACACACACACACGCTCGTTTTTCAGACATGTTGATCCATCTATGTTAAGGTGAAATTCCAGGGGGGTTTAATAAAAAGAGTAAATAGTAGGGTTGCCAAATCTGGGTGGGAAAATTCCTGGAGATTTTAGGTGTGGAGTTTAGGGAAGGCGGAGTTTGGGGATTGGAGGGACCACGGCGTAGTTAATGCCATAGAGACCACCCTCCAAAACAGCCGTTTACTCCAGAGGAATTGATCTCTTGAAGGCTGGAGATGCTGTAATTCCAGGAGCTCTCTGGGCCCCACGTGGAGGACGGCAACCCTGTATGGAGATCTTGGCTGTTTTGCTTGGGAAGACCTACTAGAAACCCAGCAGCGAGTCCCCACACCCCTTCTACGTACACAACAACCCTCAACTTTACCTAAACGGTCCCACTCTCGTTACATGCCTCTGCTGGGCCGGAAGCATTAGTCGAGACTCGCTGAATACACAGATGTGTGTTTTGCCTGCAAACCGGATTTCCTGGTAATTTTTAACCTTTGACTTAGAGTGGGAAAAGGGACCGCTGCTTACGGGGATGCAATATAAAACTCATTGCAATGATCTGCCAGCATTACATTCTCCTCGAAGAACAAAGACAGAAGCTTCCGGATTTCTTTTCAAACACAGGGGTGGGGGTTGTGTGTGCCATGGAAGAAAGGGATGCTTTGCACTTTAAAAAAATTGCTTTGCAAATGCTTCCTGTGTGACGGGAGGGGGGGAATATGCCCCCGTATTGTTGTCCTCTTAACCCTCTTCTTCCCCCAACGCCTCCATTCTCGCTAACTCGATTAACCTGGATGAAGCATCACAGCCGTTTTGGTTAAAGGCAAACAGAGAACGCGGGGAGGGAGGTGGGAGACTGAAATCGAAAACGAGATGGGGGGAGGCAGGCGAGTGAGCGTGCGTGCGCGCAGCAGGCGCGGCTGACGGGCTCCTTTCCCCTTCCCTTCCCCTTCAGCGAGCCTTTGCTCCTTGTTGGGAAGGTGAGGCCCCCCCCTACGCAAACAAGAAGCCGCCGCCGAGCTGCTCCCGGAGC
>NW_015183935.1:0-2380 GCF_001447785.1 Gekko japonicus
ATCCACACAACAACCCTGTGGTGTAGGTTTGGCTAAAAGTATGTGACTGCTCTAAAATCACCCAGTGAGCATCCACAGTAGGTGGGGATTCGAACCTGGGTCTTCAGTCAGGCCTAGTTGAGTCATGCAAGTCAAGGGGCATCAAGTCACCCAGAGGTCACTTCCAGGAGTCCTAGAGTTGCCAACCTCCAGGTATGGCCTGGAGATCTCACAGAATGACAATTGAACTCCAGACGACAGAGATCTGTCCCAGTTTGGTGCAGTGGTTAAGTGCATGGACTCTAAATTGGGAGAACCGGGTTTGATTCCCCACTCCTCCACTTGCACCTGCTGGATGACCTTAACACATGGAATTCACTGCCACAGGAAGTGGTGGCGGCTACAAGCATGAAGGGCTTCAAAAGGGAATTAGATAAGCATATGGAGCAGAGGTCCATCAGTGGCTATTAGCCACAAGGTATAGATAGGGGCTCTGGGGCAAGTGGTGCTCTGTCTTCTTGGTGCTTGGGGGGGGGTCAACAGTGGGAGGGCTTCTAATGTCCTGGCCCCACTGGTGGACCTCCTGATGGCACTGGTATTTCTGGCCACTGTGTGACACAGAGTGTTGGACTGGATGGGCCTTTGGCCTGATCCAACATTGGCGTCTCTTATGTTCTTATGGAAGGAGTTTCACTCTGCCTCGTTGCTTTCAAGGGGTGTTAAAAAATTAACCCCCCCGGGCACCAAATAGGCTAAATACGACACTGTCTAGTCCAGAAAGCTTTTACCAACAGTGCCCAGCCATTTTCGGCAGAATGCCAACAAATAGGGCATAGGGGCTGAGGCCCTTTGCCCTGCTGCTGCCTCCCGGGAATATTTAGAGGTTTACTGCTTCTGTATTTGGAGGTTCACTTTAGTCACCTTGGGTAGTAGCCACTGATGGACCTCTCCAATCTGCCTTGCCATCCCTTTTAAAGCCTTGTGCTTGTGGCCATGACTATTTTCAGTGGCAGTGAATTCCAGAGTTTGTTTGTTGAGTAAAGAATCATTTCCTCTTGTCTGTCCGAAACAAATTTCCGGACAATTTCATTTGGTGCCCCTGAGATTTAATGACGGGAGAGGTAAAAAAAAAAAAAGCTCGACAACTGTCTCCACCCCATTCGTGATTTTGTAAACCTCGATCGTGTCCCCCCCACCCTTTGTCGTCTCTTTTCAAAACTGAAAAGTCCCAAACTCTTCAGCTTTTCCTTGTAGGAAAGGCACTCCAACCCCTTAATTATTTTGGTGGCCCTCGTCTCTACTTCTTTGAGCTTTGCGGTGTCCTTTTTGAGACACAGTGACCAGAACTGTGCACAGGATTCCAAATGAGGCCACACCGTAGGTCTACAAAGGGGCATTCTAATATCAGCCGTTTTACTTTCATTCCGTTTCCTAATAATTCTCAGCATGGATTTTGTCTCTCCCCCCCCCCCAGTGTCACACACTGGGTGAGCATGTTCATTGAGCTGTCCACTGCAGTTCCAAGATCTCTTTCAATCTCTGTCTCAGACAGTTCAGAACCAGTGCTCTCTCTAAGCTGAGTTAGTGTGAGCTAGCTCAGTTTTTTAGCCTCCAGCTCACAGTTTTGTCTTAGCTCAGGAAGGAGGGTTCCAGAGCAAACTGATTTATGCAGTAGCTAAGTCACTGGCTTACAACTTGAATGCCAGTAGCTCACAAAGTAGAATTTTTGCTCACAAGACTCCATGGCTTAGAGGGAGCATTGCTTCTAAGCTGAGTTAATGTGAGCTAGCTCACAGTTTTTTTGCCTCCAGCTCACAGTTTTGTCTTAGCTCAGGAAGGAGGGCTCCAGAGGAAACCAATTTATGCAGTCGCTAAGTCACTGACTCACAACTTTAATGCCAGTAGCTCACAAAGTAGACTTTTTGCTCACAAGACTCCACGGCTTAGAGGGAGCACCCATCAGCATATATTGAAAACCAGGGTTTTTTTCCCCTTCCAGTATGCATCACGTTACACTTACCCCAACCGGACTTCCTTTGCCATGTGATTGCTGAGTCCTAGGGTTGCCGGACTCCAGGTGGCAGCTGGAGATCTCCTGCTTTTGTGCTTGATCTCCAGATGATAGAGATCAGTTCCCCTCAAGGAAATGTCTGCTCTGGATGGTGACTCTGTGGCATTCAGCCTTACTGAAGTCCCTCCCCTCCCCAAACCCTGCCTTCCTCAGGCTCCACCCCAAAATCTCCAGGTGTTTTCCAACCCGGATCTGGCAACCCTACTCCTAACTCATCCAGTTTAGACACATTACCCAGGGGTGGTGGAGGAAAAGGGCCATCCAGTCACAGCTGACGTCTGGCAATCTGTAAGGTGTTCAAGACAATACTACTACTACTACTACTACTAC
>NW_015183936.1:0-1887 GCF_001447785.1 Gekko japonicus
GCTTAGAGGGAGCATTGCTCCTAACCTCTAACCAAACTCCTAACCAATGTTCCCTCTAGGCTGTGGAGTCTTGTGAGCAAAAATCCTACTTTATGAGCTACAGGCATCAAAGTTGTGAGCGAGCAATTTGGCTACTGCATACATTAGTTTGCTCTGCAGTCATCCTTCCTGATGCATTTCATTATATATCTGCCAGGGAAAAGATGCACACCTGACTAGATACTTAACTTTTAGAGTAGCTGACTTGTGGAACTCACTGTCATGTAAGGTTGCCAGTCTCCAGGTCAGGCAGGGAGATCTTCCAGAATTACAGCTGATCTCCAGGCTTGCTTTGGAGGGTGGGCTCTATGGCATCATAGCCCACCGAGGTCCCTCCCCAAACCCCAAACCCATCCCCCCCCAGGCTCTACCCACAAACCTCCAGGAAATTCCCAACCCAAAGCTGGCCACACTACAAGACATGGTGATGCCTACTGGGTTAGAGGAATTTACAAGTGTTTGGGAGATATCTGTGGTGGACAAGTTTATTGCTGGCTTTTAGACATGATAACCAAATAGGACCTCAGGGTTCAGAGCCTCTGACTACCATATGCTGGGAGTCAACAAATGAGGCCTGTTCTTTGTGGGCAGAGTTCCCTCTAAGCTGAGTTAGTGTGAGTTAACTCACAGGTTTTTAGCCTCCGGCTCACACATTTTTGTCTTAGCTCAGGAAGGAGGGCTGTTCCTTGCGGGCAGAGTTCCCTCTAAGCTGAGTTAGTGTGAGTTAACTCACAGGTTTTTAGCCTCCGGCTCACACATTTTTGTCTTAGCTCAGGAAGGAGGGCTCCAGAACAAATTAATTTATGCAGTAGCCAAATTGCTCGCTCACAACTTTAAAGCTCACAAAGTAGAATTCTTGCTCACAAGACTCCACAGCTTAGAGGAGGAGGAGGAAGAGGATATTGGATTTATACCCCACCCTTCACTTGGAGTCTCAGAGCGGCTTACAAACTCCTTTCCCTTCCCCTCCGCACAACAGATACCCTGTGAGGTGGGTGGGGCTGAGAGAGCTCTGACAGAAACTGCTCTTTTTCAAGGACAGCTGTGCCAGAGCTTGTGACTGACCCAAGGTCACATCAGCAGGTGCAAGTGGAGGAGTGGGGAATCAAACCTGGTTCTCCCAGATTAGAGTCCGCACATTTAACCACTACACATTGTTTGTGAGTTATACTTGTGGGCTTTTCTATGTAATCTGACTAGTCACTGTTGCAAACAAGATACTGGACTAGATGAATGATTGATCCAAACCAACATGGCTGCTCTTATGTTCTTCCACAGACGAGGGAAAGGGTTTGGAGCCCTATATAATGACCAATCTGAGGGTTTAAACGGATGAGACAAAGATCACATGTTCCCTGCATGCCTAGTAAGTGCAAATTGCAGGCCCAATAAGGCTCAGTTTGCCTCAAGACCATGCAGGGAAGAGAGAAGGAGATTTTAACTTTTTAACCACCACTTAGTGGGACCCCTACTTTGAGGTCAGCCATACTAAAACATGCATCCTTTTAAAAGACCACTTTTGTCCTTTACAATGTTAATAGCTAGGTGGAGGAGCGGGTTTCAAATATCAAATGGTGTGGAGATTGAAGGGTTAAACCCCATTTCCCTTCCCTGCACGGCCCCAAGACAACTTGAGTCAGCACAACTTTGCAGTTTGCCTCTTATAGATTGAACAAGACCATGTGATTTTCATCACCTCTGTTTGAGCATCTCGATTCATAAAATATTAAACCGTACAGGCCAAAAAAAAGCCAAAAGTAGGAGCAGCACTCTGTGAAACTGTACTATGAATAGGGAGAATGGGAAGATGTAGAACGGGGACCAGAGGAGAGCAACAAAGATGGTGAG
>NW_015183937.1:0-1989 GCF_001447785.1 Gekko japonicus
AAGAAGGGTGTAACTCTGCTTAGGACTACTCTGTCACTCTGCTGCTGCAAAACACATAATAATGGCACCAGATCCAAGGAGGGGGAAGGCATTCCAAAGCTGGTGGTAGCCACTGAAAAGACCCTGTCCTCATGGCCAGCAACTCACTGAAGGAGGTAGGGAGGGGAGACACAAATGAAAGCCTGGAATAGATATTGGTGGCCATACAGGTCTATATGAGTGGAGATGGCCCTTTAAGAACCCATATGTTATCCTGTGCAGCATTTTATATGTCAAAACCAGCACCTTGAGTTGGGACCCAGAAGCAAGCGGGCTACTAGTGAAATTCTTTCAACAGTGGAGTGATGTGCTGTCTATAGTCCACCCCAGCTAACAATCTTGCTGCAGCATTCTACACTAATTGAAACTTCTGGACTGTGTTCAAAGATGTTCCCACAAATAGCAAGTTACAGTAATCAAACCTGGAGGCAACCAGAACATGAATCACTGTGGCCAGATCACACTTTCCATGAAAGGGTTACAGATGGTGAAGCAACTGAAGCAAGATAAAGGCATTACCCACCCACAGGTAACATCTGAGCAACCATCTATAGAACAGGGCCTAACAACATCCTCAAGCTATGAAACTGCTCCTTTACAGGACTGCAGTATCATCTAGAGTCATGCGGTTCCACAATCGGTACCAACACCACCTCAGTCTTATCTAGATTAAGCTACAATTTATTGACCCTCATCCATCCTATTCTTACATCCAAAATATCCACCTAGCCCAAGCCAAATGGAAAGGAGAGGGTGAGTAGTGTGTCGTTCATATATTCTACAACTTTAGCTCAACTCCTCAACTCTGGAAGATCTTTCCCTGAAGTTTTTTTAAACAGCATGGGGAAAATAATTGAACCTTGCAGAAGACCATGGTTAATCTGCCATAGGCAGTGTTCCCTCTAAGCTGAGTTAGTGTGAGCTAGCTCACATTTTTTTTAGCCTCCAGCTCACACATTTTTGTCTTAGCTCAGGAAGAATGACTCCAGAGCAAACTAATTTATGCAGTAACCAAATCGCTCACTCACAACTTTCATGCCAGTAGCTCACAGAGTAGAATTTTTGCTCACAAGACTCCACAGCTTAGAAGGAGCATTGGCCATAGGGCTGAACAAAACATCTCCATCCCCACCATCTGGAAATGTTCAAGAAGGTAAGCCCACAGATCTCTGCTGGCAGCGTCTTTATGGAGATGGCTCCCATAGTTGCCACTGGCTCAAAGCAACCGCTCTCAAGATGGGAATTTCCCAGTTTGGGAGTAGTCGCTCCAGTGCAGATGGGGAACATTAAGAATGGCCAGACTTGGCTTAAGTCCACCTAAGGAACTAGTGGATAGTACTTCGTTCCTAAGACTAGAAGCCTACTGTTGGGAAGTCCATTGATCTAATCCCACTTAAACTATAAAGACGATAGCTTCAGCTCTTCAGATCTTCCTGAACACTACCTGGATTATAATACTGGCCAGCATGACAAGGCTGTTGCAAATATTACTGAGATTATATATGTGAATCAATTAGGAAATACACTGTATAAATAAATTCCTCTGTGATAAAGTGAGATACTTGTGTGCGGACTCCTCAGAGAGAAAATGGAGTGGAGAAAGACAGGGCAGATTGATTTAAAATATTAACTTCAATCCCCAAGAAGAAAAAAGGCCGATTTAAATTTTGATTTCTCAACATTTTCTATTTATAATATAGATTCTACATAAATAAGTGCACATGAAATGATTGCTATAACCTGTGCTTTTTGTAATAAAAAGGTGCTACTATTTATATATAAGGTGGTGCCGATTTTGACTAATTCACCCTTCAGGACTTGGAAGATCCTAGAAAAACAGGTGCTGGTACTCAGTATTGGTGAGTACCATCACAAAAAAAGCCCTGGTTATAACCATAATACATGTTGTTTTGAAACTGAATTTTAAAAACCATTATAAAGGTACACTAT
>NW_015183938.1:0-1951 GCF_001447785.1 Gekko japonicus
CACGGTCGCACTGGTGCCCCTGGAGGTGCTGATCGTGTCTCCTGGCATGTTTGGCAATGTTTGACTATGTCTTCTATCTCCTTGTCCATGCCCGGCCACCAGACGTAGCTGCGAGCCAGTGCCTTCATGTGCACGATTCCCGGGTGGGTCTCGTGCAGAGTAGCGAGTACACAGTTGCACAGCGAAGTGGGGATGATCATCCTGCTCCCCCAAAGCAGGCAGCCTTTGTGTGCTGACAGCTCATCCCACCAAGAGGAGAAGGCGGTGAACTCGGGGCCCACTCAGCCAGTGGGCCACCCCCTCCCCACCCAGTCCAAAACTTGGGCCAGCACGCTGTCCCAGCTGGTGTGCTGAGAGACTTCCATTACCTGGATTGGTTTGTCAGGGAGGGCTTCAAGCAGCAGGATTTGGTGTGCCAGAGCCAGGTCCAGATTGCAGGAGAGCAGCGGGAGGCAGCTGAGTGCCTCGGCATGGCCCATTGCTTTACCTGGCCTGTGTAGCAGAACGTACTGGTAGCCAGCCAGCCAGCTAGGAAAATGGACCATCTGAGCACTCACGGTGAGAGCATCTGGGGAGTCTGACGGTCTGGAGCTAAGAGGCCCAAGAGCGGCTTGTGGTCCATAATGATGGTGAAGGGTCGCCCATATAGGTAGTCATGGAACTTCCGGACCGCAGCAACGATAGTCACAGCCTCTTTGTCTATTTGAGTGTAGTTGCGCTCTGCCGAAGACAAAGTGCGCGAGTAGTAAGCCACTGGGACCTCGCGGCCGTTGGGGAGCCAGTGCCCCAGGACAGCCCTTACCCCATAAGGCAATGCATCGCATATGAGGATGACAGGGAGGGATTTGTCGAAGTGGGCCAGGACGTCGTTGGAGGACAACAGCTCTTTAATGGCCTGGAATGTGGTGGCATGGGACAGCCCCCACTTCCAGGGGGCATTTTTTGTCCAGGAGATGGTGTAGAGGTTCGGTGACAGCTGCTTTGTGAGGGAGGGAGGAATGGTAGAAATTAAACAGTCCCAGGAAGGCTTGAAGTTCTGCCTTCGAAGAGGAGGTAGGCGCCTCCATGATGGCTTTGACCTTGTTCTGGGTGGGATGGATGCCCTGGGCGTCCACCACGAACCTCAAGAACTCGACACTGGGGACCCCCAGCAGACACTTTTCGTGCTTGACTTTCAGGCCCGCTGCGTTGAAGTGATGGAGTGATGGAGGACGGCACGCAGACATTCTGTGAAGGACTCAGCTGATGATGCTGCAATCAGAACATCATCGAAGAAGGGCTGAACTCCAGGGATGCCTTTAAGGAGACAGTCCATGAGATTTTGAAATATTCTCAGAGCCATGCTGACCCCAAACTGCAGCTGCTGCACTATAAAGCCCCCCAACGTGCCACTATTGTCTGAGCCTCAGCTGTGGCCTCGTCAACTGGAAGTTACTGATATGCTTGGGCCAAGTCCAACTTCCCAAAAACCTTTGCCCCTGCCAGTGAAGCTAGAACATAGCTGACCACGGGGACGGGATAGACACACACACACACACACACATTGAGAATTAGACACACACACACGAATGATCGGGGTCTCATGAGACTCATGGAGGGTAGCAGAATGAGCAGCAGGCCTTTGATTTAAAGGGGGAGATGGGCATGAGAGGAAATGATCTATTTTACTTTTCCCCCTTGTGTTATTTTCTTGCTGAAAATTGCCACTCCTAAAACTGCTTGTAGCCATGCTGAAGAAACAACACAGATATTTAAAAAAAAATCCCCAGTGGGCAAAGCAGACTAGGAGCAGCAATATTCAATGGAAAAATTGTGAAAAGGGTCTCCCCCTTTCAAACACAGTCCTTTTGCCTGCATACTGTTACAATGGTCAGGAAAAATAATTAGAGAATTTTAGGTAACATACCGTAAGACCATATAAAACCAGTTTGGTGTACTGGTTAGGAGTGCG
>NW_015183939.1:0-1951 GCF_001447785.1 Gekko japonicus
CCCCGTCCCTTAGCCAAGGGGGAGATGTCAAAGCGAGACAATCTGCCGGAGATGACCCGGCCTATTCCACAGGAAAGAATGGGGTGCTGAATACGTTGAAACAGAGGGTGTGGTGAGACCCAGGCTTCCACTAATGCCTCACCTTGCAGGGGACGGGGGAGGATGCTGACGCTTAGGCAACCTACATCGTGCGGCTGGACTGAACCATCACCTGTGATCCAGCATGTATCTTTTCCTCTTACAGAAATCTGCCCTTTTACCTAATGATCTGTTTATCCCTTATACTGGTGGTGGGAAGCGCCGTCAAGTTGCAGCCAACCTATGGCGACCCCTGGTGAGGTTTTAAGGCAGGAGACGATCGGAGGTGGTTTGCCATGGCCTGCCTCTGCGTAGGAACCCTGGGCTACCTTGGTGGTCTCCCATCCAAATACTAACCGGGACCGACCCTGCTTAGCTTCTGACAAGATCAGGCTAACCTGGGTCATCCAGGTCAACACAAGAGACGTTCAGAGGTGGTTTGCCATTGCCTGCCTCTGCGTAGCAACCCTGGACTTCCCTGGAGGTCTCCCATCCAAGTACTAACCAGGGCCGACCCTGCTTAGCTTCTGAGATCTGACAAGATCTGGCTAGCCTCAGCCACCCAGGTCAGGGAAGAGACCAGCAGAGGCGTTTTGCCATCACTCTGCCTCTGCGTAGCGACCCTGCACTCCTTGGTGGTCCCCATCCAAGTACTAACCAGGGCAGCGGTCACACGGACCTCTTACCGCACTAGTTTCCCCGCATTTCTTCTATCCGCGACATTTTATATCGCTTGGAGGTGGTCAGACGGTCCCTCTGTCTTCCGCTTCACTCGCGCGAAGTACTGACCACACTGCGCGCCGTCCCCACGGCGGCGCGGAGTTTTTTAAAAAAACCTGCGCATGCGCTTGTCTTCCCATGCACATGGGCGAATTACGGCTTGATCTCCCTCCGCCAAGCTTCCGACTGTGATCCCTCCGCGATCGGTAGAGAGCCGCCACCATTGTTTAATATGGAGACTGGAAACATGGACCCTAAGATCAAGCTGTGGACCCTCCTACTGTTCGGCTTGAGGGCACTGATAACAGTGATCGAAGAGGAGGAAGAAGAAAACGCAATGTCCCGATCGCGGAGGACCTAGGGACTACTTTTTTCAATCACAGGTGTACCCGAAACAAGCACCATCGGCGTTACCAAACTGTCAATACACGCGATCGAAGACGTAAAGGAAAACGAGAAAGAAAACGGGGTTAAACATGCGCTTGGGCGTATGTACAAACTAAAAAAGACCAAAATAAAAGCTAGTGCCTATTTGCACATGCGCATAACTTAAACCGGAAACGCACAAAAAAGGGGAGGGTAGTGCGGTCATGGTGGATTGCTGTCCAGATACCAAAACCCTGGATACAAAGCGCGTGATATCGGAAAAAACCTGTCCCAACGGGTGTCAAAAAAACGCAGATAAAAGTGCGGAAACTGCGGGACTCTGCCGGCTTCTGTGCAGGAGGCGGGTTTGCCTATGTAGACAGGAACCTTTAATGCGGGAGGGATCAGCAGCGAATCCCGCACTAAACGTCAGTGTGACCAGACCCTCAGAGTGAAGGGCAGGGTAGAATTCCAATCTCCTCCTCCTTTTTCGTCATTATCCCCCCCCCCCCGGCGTGCACTTCGCAGTGGTGGTTTGCCATTGCTTGCCTCTGCGTAGTGACTCTGGACTTCCTTGGTGGTCTCCCATCCAGATACTAACCAGGGTCAATGCTGCTTAGCTTTCGAGATCTGACAAGACTGAACTAACCTGAGCTATCCAGGTGAGAGCAACCCTTATCTTAACTGATGTTATTTTGAGAAAACTGAATGCTTATCGTTTTAGATAAATCACTTCTGTTTTGTACCCAAGACCAACTTAAGAGAGATCTTGGAGTCATAGTAGATA
>NW_015183940.1:0-1966 GCF_001447785.1 Gekko japonicus
AAACTCCTTTGGGCAGAGACTGGCTCTCTCACCAGAGGCACTCTGTAAAGCATAGGTAATGTGTGATCCTTTGCGTATTCCTGAAATGAATGTCTTCAACTGAGCTCTCATCAAATTCTTTTTTTCATTGCCTACCTGCCCTGCTTTCCCCCAGCGAGTTCTTGCAAACATGTTTTCTGCACCTGCGCTCCTTTGCGCGAGGCTGCCGAAACAGTCCACACCACCGCAGAGGTGGTTTTGCCACTAACACACCATTCTTATTATAAAGGTTATGATGACTTCTTCTGGCCAAATCCCAGTGGCTCTTCTAAAGATCACCTTTGAGACAAATAACAAGCGTGTGAGAAACACAGCAGTTTCCTGTACTAAGCCTGCCTGGTTTTTTTGCGGATTCAAGAAATTGTTCAAGCAAAATGAAAAGGTGCAATAATGGTCTGTAAAGCTGAGGTTTCCCTTTTTGGGGGGTGTGGTCTGGAAGGCTCTGGAAGCAGAGAGCCAACCGGTCAGTTTTCAAAAAATGATCTGCATGACAATACCTGTTCAGGTGTTCACAATCACGTCTCTGATATGCATGTAGAGAGGGAAACAGGTTCCAGCCTGCTGGCCATGCCTTTGGACATTCACACAGACAGTCAGACTTCCACAGCAGGCTGCACATATGTGCATGATGGATTTTCTGGGGGCCAGACACGACCCCACAGGATTCTTCCCACCATCCCACAATTCCCAACCTATACTCTTCACCAGACTTCCCAGTGGATAATAAAAAAGCAGAGGAGATAGAATGTAGGCCACCCAAACCTGGATCTATAACTTAATTAGGGTTGCCATCCCCCAGGTGGGGCTAGGGCTGGTGGAGGGAACTCTGCCCCCATCAGGCCGACGTGCCCGGTGCAATGACATCACCCAGTGGTGATGTCATCGTGTTGGGCACATCGCAGGCTGACGCTCTAGCAATCAGGCTGAAAAATCTATGACACGGTTTTTCTTTCTTTCTATGTGAATTGAGTAATTTTAACGTTACATTAAACACATATGCAGCCGAACGTGTGACTGAAGCCACACATTTATCCAGGCACTGGTCTCTGGTTTCATTTGTAAAGTTAAAACATGTTGACTCTTTCTTACCAACCAAGCTTCTGTTTCCTGGCTTCAGAAATAGCTAGGGTTGCCAGGTCTTGAGCTCTCACTGGTGAGGGGTGGGAGGGAGCTTTCCAGGAGTGTGGCGTGGGGCAACATTGTTATGCATGACATCCCCAATGTGATGACATCACACGGAAGTGATGTCTTCATGATGGGGATGTCACGTGGTGATAGTTTCTATAGAGTTTTGCCGGAAACACCAGAGCATCTCCATGCGATGTCCCCAGGGTGATGCTGTCACTTCTGTGTGATGTCATCATGTGGGGGACACCATGCTGGGTCTTGGCTGTTGGGGGTGGGGCTTCCCCCAATCAACCAGTAACCTGGTGGCAGGAAGGAGCCTGCAAAAGCAGGGGATTTTTTTTTTTTAAGACCCAGATCTGAGAGACCCGGGTTGGAATCTCTACTTTGCCATGGTAACTTGCTGGGTGACCTTGGACCAGTCCTCTCTCTCTCTCAGCCTAACCTACCATACAGGGTCCTTGCCATGGGAATGATAGTTAAGGCTTTCTATGGTTCTTAACCAACACTGAACCATTGTTTCAGAACTGTTTGATGTAGGGATCCCTCTCCCAACCTTTGATGGGGTGCCATTGGTGCCAGCGCCAGAGGTTAGGAGTTTGGGAGTGCTCCTGGACACCTCCTTAACGATGGAGGCCCACTTAGCAGCCACTGTGAAGTCTGCCTCTAACCATCTACTGCTGATCAAGCAGTTGGTTCCCTTCCTTGAACGCAATGACCTGGTGACAGTGTTTCATGCAATGGTCACCTTGAGAATGGGTTACTGTAATGCTCTCACAGGTGTCTGTTGTGGGGAGGGAAA
>NW_015183941.1:0-2025 GCF_001447785.1 Gekko japonicus
GTGCGACTGAACAACAACAACATAAATGAACTAAATAATAAATATAGTTGAAGAGGGGGAGGACAGATAAAAAGTAGGTTGGTTGGCGGTCCTTGCTGGTCCCCCCACTTGTATTTCTGAAAGCAATTTCTCTACTGCTCTGTCAGCTTCCCAGTTTAAAGTAGCTTTAAAATGCATACTTACATTCTGTTGCACTCTGCATGCTTGACCCTACTCTTGACACTTGCATTGCCGAATGACATTTCTTTCTTTCTTTTAAGGGTGCTGAAAGCCATGTACATTAGCAACAAAAACATAATTAAAGCCACTTGAAAGACTCAAAGCAGTATCTCTCTCAATCGTGTTACTGCAGCATCCAGGGCTTTTTTTGGTAGAAAAAGCCCAGCAGGAACTCATTAGCATAATAGGCCACACCCAACAGCATAAATTCATTTGCTTATTAGGACACACCCCTGACAGCACAGCTCATTAGCATATTAGGCCACACACCCCATGTTCGCAGAAGTGTGGTCATCCAGACACACCCACCTTTTGCTTCTTATTCTGTTTACCTTGTTTGTTGTCAAAACCCAGGGCTTTTTTGTAGCAGGAGCTCCTTTGCATGTTAGGCCACACACCCCTAATGTAGCCAGTCCTAATGAGTTTCTGTTGTTGGGTGTGGCCTATTATGCTAATGAGTTCCTGCTGGGTGTGGCCAACTCGGGAGCTAGCCGGAACTCCGTTCCTGTATGTTCCTGCCCAAAAATAGCCCTGGCCCAGCATCTCAATATAAATAGTACATTTTGTGTCTGGTTTGGTTTCTATGTTCCTAGGTAGTCTTTTAGAACCCTCGCCAGCATAGGATTGACAGTGTTGGATTCACACTCTTAAACATTAGCATTTATTTTTCACTACCTTTGAAGGCACTTTAAGTCATTGTTTAGTACAGCAGTATGAATGCTGATGAAGTAATCAAAGAACACAACTGAGGCACCTCAGTGCTCCCAGTAACTTCACTCTGACTGAAACACATACTCAACTGGGCAAGTGCATGTAATAAGATATTGCACCATCAAGAATTAAATCGCAGGGTAGTATACAGCATTTTTCTAGCTCAAATGCAAAACAAAGGAGCCGTTCATTTCTGCAGCAGCACTCTACCTCATCCATCAACCAAACACATAATTTTGGGTACTTTGCCAGATGCTCCAAAAGTGCAAGCTTACATTTACAGACTCACTGACACTGCCTTGGCCATTGCTGACAATGTATGGGGTGGAGTTTGGAGATAATATGATTTCACTTCTGGATGACACTCTAGGGTGCCTCCACTAGGTTCTGTGGTCTCTATCATAGAAACTAGAGGAAATTCCTAGAGTGTCAATATGTGGAGGTCATTTTTTCTCCTACTTCTCAATTTGTGAAACATGGGACATTCAGAAGGGGGGGGGGACTCCCAGGCCCAAGTGAGTAAATAGGAGGCCTGTTCCAGAATTCCTACAAAGGTAATTTATTGGAATCTAGACCTTAGTAAATTGATCAGGTGCTTCTTTGAGCAGCAGGATAAACCACTGCAATGCTGCACAATTTGCCTAAACATGATGTGCTTCCCTGCCCCCACCCAGCACCATCCTTATATTTAATAGTAAAGCTTATTGTGTGTCAGTCATGAAACCAGCACAAGGCAAGACAGCAGTTTTTATACACTCAAGAGGACTTTCCATAAATAGAACAGGTGACTTTATAGATCAGTTAAAGAAAACTCCATACAGCCTGATGCACAATAAACACATTCTAAGGAACCCAGCAGAGAATCAGTGGGGGGACTGGATAGCAGCCTGTTCAAGATCATGAGTTTTAAAACCCCAGAGGAGAAGGCTTGGGCAACAGGGGAGTGCTTTCCAAATCCCCC
This sequence comes from Gekko japonicus, assembly GCF_001447785.1. Taxonomy (NCBI): domain Eukaryota; kingdom Metazoa; phylum Chordata; class Lepidosauria; order Squamata; family Gekkonidae; genus Gekko; species Gekko japonicus. The sequence goes on from NW_015183941.1 coordinate 1,892, forward strand.
CCCCCCGCGGTTCCTCATACATTTCCCTTACCACTTGTTTCTTCTGCCACAGTCATTTGACACAGTAGATGTAGTCATTCATCATTTTATAACCTATGCCCCTTTTAATTACTTAAATGGCTGGCCTGTTGCAG
>NW_015183942.1:0-2115 GCF_001447785.1 Gekko japonicus
CTTTTTCCACGAAATGACCCCTGGTTAAAAGCAAAAAGTATCCACTGTTGACAGATCGTGTTGAACTACAGTTACAAATCGTGAAGAATAAAGTTTAACTAGATGGGCTGTCTAGTTTGATCCAACCAAGATTCTGATCTTGGAGTCCCCCTCCCCCAGGCTGCACGAACAGCCAACCTCCTAACAACTGTTTAATCATAGGCATGTTTTGTTTACATACACATTTTTATCTGTTTACTTTAAAAAATCCCCATCTAATTACCCCAAATACATCCAATATCATACGCCGTAATAGATCAAAATTAACTGAAGGCTATTAGACTAATTGAAGTCAATGAGACCATTCCAGAGGAAATGATTTTGAGGTCTGAAGCCTACAGCAGTAGAAGGGAACAAAGGGAAGATTTAATAGTCTTTTTCACTCCCTGACTTATGGATCTTTTACATTTTAATTTACATTAAACACATTATTAAACAAAGCATTAATCCTGCGATTAATTCTGATTAATAATACGAAATATCGCACAATGAATGAGCTGGGGGTGGTGGTGATAGCTTTTGTCTCTGCCTACCCTTTATTCTGACATTTCAGCTTCAGGTTTACCTGCCGTCACGGAATCACTCGTCGTCTTTTTTTAACATACTGCTTCTGTCTACAAAGATTTCCAAGCTTAAAGCCCTGTTCAGAAATTTTGGAGACCTTATCCAGCCCTGCACTGGATGGCCCAGGCTAGCCCGATCTCGTCAGCTCTTGCAAAGCTAAGCTGCTTCCACTCTGGTTAGTGCTTGGCAGGGGTCATTTCGTAGAAAAAGAGGTGCAGGAGCTCATTAGCATAACTCATTAGCATAACTTGTTTGCATATGCCACACACCCTGACATCACCGGAAGTGTGTCAGAAGGCAACACCCGCCACTCAGGCTCCACTGGATGGTTTTGGATTGCTAGCTATTGGGGGGTGGGGAACGTGCAGATCTGTCCTGGCAGAGGAGGGAGAGCTGGTACCTGAATAAAACTTGGTCTCAAAGGTGCCACTGGACTGTTTTGGGCCGGGGGGGGGCCCTCTGCAACTTACCTGGCTGTTTCTTGCTCTGACTGAGGGCTGCTGGGAGCAGGGGGTGGGGCTTGTTGCATGTGCCTGCCCCCTGGGCTCTTTACTGCCGGAACTCCGCTCCTGTGTGCTCCTGCAGGAAATGACCCCTGGTGCTTGGATGGGAGACCACCAAGGTACTCCAGGGTCACTGTGCAGAGGCAAGCAATGGCAAATCGCTTCCGTTCATCTTTTGCCTTGAAACCCTTACGAGGTCACCATACGATATCTGCAGCTTGGCAGTGCTTTACGTACACATTCCTTGGGCTGTGGATGAGTTTCTTCAGTCTTCAGCCACGGAGGAGAAAGCTGGGACATCACAAAGCCAATACGTCTGGAAAGGTATTGTAGGTGGTGGCCAATGCTCCCTCTAAGCTGTGGAGTCTTGTGAGCAAAACTTCTACTTTGCGAGCTACTGGCATTAAAGCTGTGAGCGAGCGATCTGGCTGCTGCATAAATTAGTTTGCTCTGGAGCCCTCCTTCCTGAGCTAGGACAGAAATGTGTGAGCTGGAGGCTAAAAAGCCGTGAGCTAGCTCACACTAACTCAGCTTAGAGGGGACACTGGCTGGTGACGGGTCTGGAGAATCAGTTCTGCCTTGCTGTGGGAAATACAGTAAGATGCCTTCTACTGAGTCATGGTCTGTCTAGTTCACTACTGGCTGCAGTTAGACAGGTTCTCCTGTAGGTGTCTTTCATATTACCTATCACTTGGTCTTCTGAAAGAGGGGTGCCTGCGATTGAACCTGGGACCTTCTACACTCAAAGCAGGTGCTCTGCCTCTGAGCCACACCCCTCCCCTTCATGAATTGTGAGCCCTACAGTAAGTCTTGTGGATCTCAGAGACTTTTCATATCCTATAGCTGGAACTTCCAAGGACGGAACTCAAGTCTTTTTGCGTACAAAGCAGATGATCTACCATGGAGTTATGGACCCACCGTCAAAGAATCTAATATCTATTTTGAGGACCTATTTGGTCCTCAGCACATCCAAGTTGCCAATATCCTCTTGCGAATAGTATTTAAGTAA
>NW_015183943.1:0-1458 GCF_001447785.1 Gekko japonicus
ATGTTCACACTCCTCTTTAGGGATATTGAAGTGTAGGTGAGTGTGAGGGATGACCCTAGGGAATTAGAAAAAATAAAGCGGATGCAAATTGACAAGAACTTTGACAATTAGCTTTCAACTTACACCATTTACATGGGGGTGGTTCTGCAGGCCCACCCAGAAAGGGCGGGGGCATTGGCAAAGTATCAGGATCTCATCCGCAGGGCATATAAGGAATACTCTGGGGCCGCTTGGCTGCATTATGATGAAAGGTTCCGCTCTCAAGTGGCCTTGGACCCCTTGTTGCCTTGGGATCAGGAGCACCAACAGCTCTGGTCCCAATGCATGGGCCCCACAGGGGCCATTGCAGGCAGGTATGTTGACAGTGGGCTCATGGTGGCACGTTTGCATATTTGCATGCAGGAGTAGGTCTGGAAGCTGGTGGGAAGCAAGGGGTTCCACCCCATCTCATATGCTGGGGCTTCAATGCCTTGGGAAAATGCTTGAGAAAGCCATGCAAATTTAACCATGCATGCAGCACATGTGGGGGCATGCACCCTGCATCCTCCTGTGATGGGGGTTCCCCCAAGAGGGGGGAGCCTGAGGGCCAGGATCTGCTGGGGGTACCCAGCAGTGACAGCAATTCAGACAGGGGCTGGGGGAAACAATCAAGGGGAACTTGATTGTTAATGGTTAATGGTTGGCAGGAGGGGAGTTAAGCCAAGGCTAACCCCCTCTGTGGCGGAGAAAGCACGGGCTGAGGGGATGGTGAATTGGCAAGCACCTGAGATATCAGTGATAAGGGGGGTCCTCATACTGGGTGCCTATGGGCTTTGCAGTCGGGGCAACTCAGTTGTGGGCCCCTTTGGGGTGGGGGGCATATGACAAGCCTTAAGGCTTTCAAGCCATGGTCTGGAATGTGACCTTCCCTCCCCTGGCGTTTGGGCCGTGATGAGTAAGGTCCAGAAGGATCCCGGACCTGGCTCTGAGCCAGGGTGCGTTTGCCCTGTCATGAGGCCTGTGTTGCAAGCCTAAGGCAACCTGTGCTTCATTGGTGCAGATCAGCTTATGTACAAATAGAATTCCCAGTTTAACCCATAACTTGTGTTGTGTTTCATTCAAGGGGTGGGTGGGCAAACAACAACAGTGTAACTTCCACTGAAAAACCAATAACTATCAAAAAGAACTCACAAATTTAAAGCTTAAAAAAGGCTAAGTAGTCCATTAATCCCAAACTGTTGGCCAGCTAAAGATTAACAAGGATGGACCAAAATAGGCCTCCCTAGAAAGTGAACACCAGAGCCTGAATGCCACAACTAAAAAGCCTTGTCTTCTGTAGTCAACTACTGCACCTGTCGTGGTGGTGAACATGTAGCAGACCCTCTGTAGATGAACTGAATATAAGTTAATATTTGTAGAACTTAAGTTGACCTGGCACCAAAGTATTTAGAGCTTGGTCAACCAGAACTTTCAACTGGG
>NW_015183944.1:0-2032 GCF_001447785.1 Gekko japonicus
CTAATCTGTTATTCCAAATAAGAAATAAATTAAAGAGGACGCATGGCCCTTCTGGGGGATGGGTGAGACTGCAGATGTAAGGGCTGAATGAGGTTAGCATATATAGTGAGTGTCAAGCCCGCCCTGTGCTCCTGGCGTAGACCCGCCCATGACGATTCCCGACAAGGGGAGGTCTGACGGCTCTGGAAGCTGCGGCCTGTAAAGAAGAGGGGGAGCATTGGGGTCTCAGATGGGTAGGGGATGGAGTTAGACAACACTCCGTAAGTCCCTCTACCTCTGTGCATCAGCCCCCAGCTTCTCAGTGTCCTTCCTGGACTCTTTCTCTCTCTCTGTCTGCATCAGGTAGTTCTGAGCATGTCCTTCCTCCCCGGCCCCTTCGCTTCCCTCTCCTTTATACCCAGCTCCCTCTCCCAGCACCGCCTCCCATCCCGACCTCTTTGTCATTCCTCCCAGCCCCGCCCCCATGATAAGCTCCGGCGCTGTCCCTACGGCCTGGGTGTGGTCAGAGCTATGCAGCAGCGGTGCTGTCTTGGGTGCTTGTGGGTTTGCTGTCAGCCTCTCCCTGGCATTGTCAGCCTCTCCTGCTGCTCCTGGGGATCCTTTGCTTCACAGTCGGGCTGGTCCGGACCATTGTGCTTCAGCTGCGCTGACGGGGTCCGGCGTTGCAAGGTCCTCTCAGTCCATGGGTCTACTGGGTGAGTTGGTGGTCATTGGGGTCCCTGGGGGGTGTGGGTTAAGTCCCGGGACAGTGAGATAAGAAACCAATATCCCTGTTAAGTCCTGAGGAGACTATTATTCTAAGTATTGTAATAACTTGCAACTCAGCAATTTCCCTTTCTTGTCTGTTCCTGAAGTTCCTTTGTAATAAAACAGAATTTTGAGGTCACCCATTGAATGTCCCAGAAGGCTGAAGTGTTCTCCCACAGGTTTCTCAGTCTAGTGATACTTGATATCAGATTTGTGTCCATTTATCCTTTGGCATAGGGTTTGACCTGTTTGCCCTATGTAGAGAATAGAAGGGCATTGTTGGCATTTAATGGCATACTCAGTGTTAGAAGATGTGCATGTGAATAAGCCTGAGATGGTGTAGTTGATGTCGTTAGGTCTAGTGATTGTGTTGTCTGGTTGTTTGTGGCAGCAAAGTTGGCATCTGGGTTTATTGCAAGCTCTGGTACCAGTTTCCATGTTCAAATTAGATGTTGTATTATTGTGGGTGAGGAGGTGTTCTTTGGTAGTCTACAGAATGGCGGATTTAGAACAGAAAGTTAAGATATTCAGCAGTGCAGTAGTCACGGCTGTGTAAATACAAGGTATTAGTTATGAAGCTGGTGATCTCTATTGGTCCCCTCATTTGAGTAAAAAGGTAAAGGTAAAGGTTCCCTTGCTCGAAAGCCAGTCGAGTCCGACTCTAGGGTTGCGGTGCTCATCTCCGTTTCAAAGCCGAAGAGCCAACGCTGTCCGAAGATGTTTCCGTGGTCATCTGGCCGGCATGACTAAATACCAAGGCGCATGGAACGCTGATACCTTCCCACCAAAGTGGTACCTATTTATCTACTTGCAATTTCTTGCTTTTGAAATGCTAGGTTGGCAGGAGCTGGAACTAGAGATGGGAGCTCGCTCCATCATGCGGCACACTCGAGTCTCGAACTGCTGAACTACTGACCTTCCACAGCCTGCAGTTCAGCGTCTTAACCATTTTGAGCCACTGCAGCTCCGACCTCATTTGAGTACTGAGTGTTAAGTATCTGCACAAGAATATGTGTCAACTTACCAGCCACAGGGGGGGAAAGAGGAGTCAGGTAATACTATGCTATGTGCCCTGTTGCAGCCCACCTCTGCCTGTCATCTGGAAGCTGACCAGTAGGTAGGGAGGACAAGTGGAAGCCATCCCCCCCACACACACACAGGAACGAGGTGGTGGTGCTGCAGGTAAGTGCGGAGGAATCGAAGCTCCTGCTGCCCCTCCCATTTCAGAAGGGTGCTGCGCCCCCCCCCCAAGCAAAAAGGAGGACAGACAAGTGGCCAAATAGCA
>NW_015183945.1:0-1935 GCF_001447785.1 Gekko japonicus
GTGCAATCCTATGCAGAGTTTCCCCAGTCAAGGTAAGGTTTTTTTGTAGGCAATCCACCTTGAGCATTTATCCTGTCCTCCCTCCAAGGAGCTTTGCTGCATCCATAGTTCTTTTTCTCCTGGTCTGATCCAGCAGGGAACTTCTTACGGGTAAGACTGGATGACAGGAGCCTTGGCTGCACTGTGATGTCACTGTGATATGGGCAGGGCTCAGCTTTGTGACATCACCTTCAGTCCGTCCAGCTGGCTGCTCTTCCCTTGGGGGGCTGTTCTCGCAGGGCATTCTTCTCCCTGAATTTTTTTTTTGCTCTGGCTTTCCCTCAGAAATAGATTGGCATAAATAATCGCTTCCTGTTCTCAGGTTTCTGAGGGAGGGAAAACCTTGCTTGTCGCTATGGCTGTGGATGACTATGAGGAGCTTCTCAAGTACTATGAAATATGTGAAACGGTTGGTACAGGTAGGTTCCCTGAAGACTTTGTCGAACTTTGAAAGCACATCTCGACCTCTCAGGTACTGGTGAGTCTCCAAGAGTTGTACTTCTATTTAAAGGGGCAACTCTTCAATCTTGCTTTTCTTCAGGATTTTATAGCACAGCCCAAAGTATATTTATGCTATGTCTGGCATGGATTGGGAGGAGTTCCCCAACCCAACTCTGGCCTTTTCATAGTCAAACATGACATCACTGCACCCAGGTTCCCAAGCACACCGGGGCTTAATTTGACTCCAGACCCCACAGCGAGGGTGGAGGAAGTGCTTCAGTCTTCCGTCCCACACTTTTCCCAAGGCCAAAATGGTTTGGGAGTGGACTGCTTGCCCCATGTTCCTTTAGCTTGGGAAAATGGCACAGGCAGGAAAGACTGAACCCCCCTTCGCCCTATGCCATGGTTCTTGGTGTATATCATCATCAAATTACAGGATATTTTACAGAGCAAAAAAAGGCGAATCCTTGGCCCTTTTTTTAGATTGCAGGCAAATCTGGGGGGAAAGGAGAAATGGGAGGAGGCATGGGAAACAGCAGGGGCACACAGGAACGAATATATGGAAATATATATTCCTGAGATTCATTTCAGTTGAGACAGTAAGTCAGAGGCTTTGGGGGAAAAGTGGGCTTTGAGGAGAAATTTGAAGGAAGAGAAGCAGCTCCACACAAGTATTCCGCAAAGTATTCCGCAAAGGAATCTCATATCAAAGAGGCCAATTTGGTTATTCCACACCAGGTGTAACATACTTCTAATAAGGCTGTGCATTTGGCATAAACTGAGCTGAACAAATACCCGAAAAATACCTTGTTGGTATTTTTTGGGTATCGTGTGCTCCAGATATAGCTTAGCCTGAAACAAGCTGATTTTGTTTGGGTTCATTAAGCTGCACTGAAACCCAGTTTCCAGCCATTTAAACCCAGCAGCTGATAGGTGGAGCTGCCAGTCAGCTATTCTGTTTAAATGCCTTCCCTTTACTTCCAGTCATTAAACTGGTCAGTTTCACTCCCCTTGGCTTCCAAGCTGAGGGGAGTGAAACTGACCAGTTTAATGGCTGGCAAGCATTTCAGCCTAATGGTAGGACCTGTGGGCCCGCCTGCTGTCAGGCTGAAATAGCAGGGAGCCATTTCACCCCTTCCTTTCACTGCCCCTGCTTGGAAGTGGGAGGCAGCGAAACAGAGGGGTTAAATGGCTGGAAGGCATTTCAGCCTGGCAGTGGGCTAGGGCACTGGCCCCCCATTTGGCAGCAATGCCTTCCAGCCATTCAACTGGACAGTTTCACTCCCCTCTGCTTGGAAGCCAAGGGAAGTGAAACTGACCAGTTGAATGGCTGGAAGGAAAGGCAAGGCATTTATGCCTCCTGTCTCTGTCTTTCCTTTCCCAGCTGCCCCACCATGGCAGGGTGGCTGGGGAAGGAAGGGAAGGGATGTTTAAATGCCTTCTCACTGTTTCTTT
>NW_015183946.1:0-1979 GCF_001447785.1 Gekko japonicus
ACCACTTGAGCCACCGCAGCTCCCACTTGCCAAAAAACTTTATGGTAAAAATATTGTCTGGTGATTCCTAGGGCTGCATGATGTCACTTCCAGTTTTCCCCTGTAAGTGACATCACACTGCATGTACCACTGATGTTTATTTTTGATTTTTCTCAAGCTCTGAGAAACGAGGTTTACTGGCAGGAGGTCTCCCGCCATAGTGGGATGCCTAGTACCCTAGGTGAAGAAGATTCCCGCCTTGATATCATTCCCGAATGGCTGAGGGATGGAGTTATCTAGAGGGACATTTGGGGCTTCTTAGGTTTACAGGAAGTGAGGTCAGAGACGTTTTGGTTAACCTTCTTCCAAATGACTATTTTAGGAGGACTTTATCATTTTGTATTTTCATGTATTTGCTAGCTGGATTTTTGTAGTTTGTGGATGTTTTTTTCAGTTGTTTTTTATGTGCTTGATGGTTTGTCTTCTTCTGTTGGTCCCAATGCTCTCGGGACAAAGGTGGGCTTATAAACCTTTTTCAATAATAAAGGACATTGGTTTTTACGCATGTAGGGATGCCGGCCTCCAGGTAGGGCCTGGGGATTCCCTGGAATTACAGCTCATCTGCAGACTACAGAGATCAGTTCCCCTGGAGAAATCGATGCTTTGGAGGGTGGACTCCGTGGCATTGTCCCCCACTGAGGTCCCTGTCCTCCCCAGGATCCATCCCCAGATCTCCAGGAGTTTCCCAAGAAGAATCTGGGAATCCTACTCCCCAGGGGTCATTTCCTGCAGGAGCACACAGGAGCGGAGCTCCGGCAGTAAAGAGCCCAGGGGGCGGGCACATGCAATAAGCCCCGCCCCTTCCTCCCAGCAGCCCCGGGTCACGAGGAGCATGAGGATCTGGGCGTTGTCCCCCCAATAGCTAGCAATCCAAAACAGTCCAGTGGAGCCTGAGTGGTGGGTGTTGCCTTCTGACACACTTCCGGTGATGTCAGGGGGTGTGGCAGATGCAAATAAGTCATGCTAAAGATCTCCTGCACCTCTTTTTACATGAAATGACCCCTGACTGGTAGCATTTCCACTCCGCTTTTACCTTCCCTTGCCCTCAGGCCACAATGCTGGGCCATTCTGTGATGAAGAAGTAACAGTCAGGGACCGGACAGGTACAAATGGCCATGGGATTGGATTACATCCGGACCTGTTCCACTGACACGGCTTCAGCACCTCTGTCACAAGACAACTTCTTTACAGTGGTGGATTAAAGGGAGCTGAGGCGACGTGATGAAGGGGGAGAGTCAAAAGAGCCAGCAAGCCCCCTTAGAGGCAGGCAGCGAGAGGAGAGACAATTTCCAGAAGGGGGCTCTTATGCCGAGGGTGAGATAAATCGGTAAGGGGTGGGTATATTAGCAATACCTCTCGGGGATTCTTATTGTCTTTAGAATCCAGGTGCACCTTTAAGACCAGCAAAGGTTTATTCAAGGTATGAGTTTTCGTGTCCATGCACAAGCTCCTACTTTGAATCAACCTTCGTTGGTCTTTTTTTTTTTAATACTCTTTATTAATATTTTAAACACAACATAACAGAACAAGCACGCATAAACATAAACATGGATTCCATAACATAATTTACATCTCTTCTGTGAACAGTAATGCCTTCGCATCGATTTATAAACCTATCTTCTGTAACCAACTGTACAGCTTTGACCAGATATTATCATATATACCATCGTCCTTCCCCCGGAGCTTCATTGTCAAATTATCCAGGACTGGATAACCTTTGTTGGTCTTAAAGGTGCCACCGGATTCTAAATTTGTTCGAAAGCTTCTGACCAGCACAGCTGACTACATGGATCTTTTCTTATTTCACCGCTGCTGGAATTGGAGGGGGTACAAGCATAGGAAGCTTCAAGAGGGGATGGGATAAACATACGGAGCAGAGGTCCATCGGCATCCACAAAGTCTACTGTAAATGGATAAATCATCATCATCATCATCATCAT
>NW_015183947.1:0-1484 GCF_001447785.1 Gekko japonicus
TAGGGTCCATTTGGCACCGCGGGCGAGCAGGAATCTGCTTGCCGCCTAAACAGGGTCGTGGTGGAACCCTCAGATGGGCCTTCAGGGCCAGGTGGTCCAACCATGGTACTACCTCCGTAGTAATCCGGTCCACCTTCACCCCTGCCGCGAAGATCAGATCGAGCATGTGGCCAGCCGATGCGTGGGGCCCAGACCAGATGAGAGGGGCCCAGCATCGCCATGGACGACACCAGGTCCGTAGCTCGGCTAGAGGCCGCGTCCTCGGCGTGGACGTTGAAGTCACCGAAGACAATCAGCCTGGGGTGCTCCAGCGCCCAGCCTGATACGGCCTCCAGCAGGGATGGCAGACTACTACTCAGTGCGTTAGGCAGTCGGTACACCAGCCAGATCGCCAAACTCTCCTCAGCCTCCAGCAATGCACCGACACACTCCACGCCCTCAACCTCCGCTGGCGGGAGCGCCCTGAAGGAGTAAGCCTCCCGAGTGAGGATAACCACTCCTCCCCCCCCCGCCCCTGAGTCCGTGACTGGTGAAGGACCGAGAACCCAGCCGGGGTCAGCTGGACAAGAGCTACTGTTTCTCCCTCCCACACCCAGGTCTCGGTCACACACGCCAGGTCTGCATGTTGTTCTTGGACAAAGTCCCGAAGGGTTGTAGCTTTGTTGTTAACAGACCTGGCGTTAAACAACACCAGCGATGGAGGTGGGTTCTTCCTCCTGGCCCCACTGCCAGTCACTGTTGGGATGGGCCGAAGGCTGGAAGAGCGCTGAGCCAATCTATTTCTCTGCGTCCTTCCCTTACAAATTTGCCTTGGCACCTGGGTTTTGGCCACTGTGTGACACAAGAGTGTTGGTCTGGATGGGCCACTGGCCTGATCCAATATGGCTTCTCTTATGTTTTTATGAATAAGCATATGGAGCAGAGGTCCATCAGTGGCTCTTAGCCACCAGGTATAGATGGAACACTCTGTCTGGGGCAAGGGATGCTCTGTACTCTTGGTGCTTGGGGGGGGGGGCAAGAGTGGGAGGGCTTCTGGAGTTCTGGCCCCACTGGTGGGCCTCCTGATGGCACCTGGTCTTTTTGGCCACTGTTGTTGTTGGACAAAGTCCCAAAGGGTTGTAGTGATGGACTGGATGGGCCACTGGCCTGATCCAGCATGGCTTCCCTTATGTTCCTTTTGTGTTTTTGATTGCAGGGCATATGTGCCGAATGAGTAGAAAGGCTTGAAGGGGTGGACTGGCCAATGCTCGTAGCTGATACTAAGCGAGCCTGCTCACCTCTCTATCTGTGTGTGGGAGGGTGCCTTTGCTTCCCTTCTCTTACAATCAATATTTATCCTACATGTCAGCTCCTGCTTACTGTATGTTGTCCTCTTTATCCTGTTTGAGCATGCCACCTTTAGCTAACCTAACTGGTAGGTTTATGGGAATCCCGTCTGAGCAGAGGTCGTGTCCCTGTGGATCTTGGCTTGTTGAATCTATTAC
>NW_015183948.1:0-1997 GCF_001447785.1 Gekko japonicus
CATGCGGCACTTGGGTCTCGAAGTGCTGAGCTTCTGACTTTCCGGTCTGCAGCTCAGTGTCTTAACCTCTGACCCACCATTGCCCCTTTATTGTTGTTGTTGTTGTTAGCTTCAGACTATTCCAGGTCAGCATGCTGTTGCTGTTTGATGACTATCGTGTGGCCTGTAAGAAAATCAGCAGCACATGTGAAGATTGTAACAGCTCAGTTTCCACATGGTGAAGCTTGCACTCAGTTGCTGCCAAAAGATTCATCAGGTAACCAAGGAGATATGGATATGGCCACAATGGCCTTTGCCACCCAGTGAATGACTGTTCCAGGAGACACATAGCCCCAGCATTACTACATGATTTGTAAGTAAGAAAATGTTTTGCCCCTGAATATCTGTAATCTGGCAAGCTGTAGAAATTCCAGATATTAAATCCTTAGGAGTTTAACAGCGCAATCCCAAGCAGAAATACACCCTTATAAGAAACAACATCCTTCGTAGTTTAACAGTGCAATCCCAAGCAGAAATACACCCTTATAAATCCACTGAAGCCATGGGTTTAGAAGACTGTAGCCTGTTATACACTGGTGTTTTCCCTCACTTTCTCTGCGCACATTAATTGGATTTTCTTTGTTCTCTATTTCTATCGCTTTCACCGTACATGTGAGTTGGGGTTTTTTTCCCCAATTTTGGTTTGGTTTTCCTCCCTTCAGTGCTCAGTTCGCTTTCCGTTTGCTGTTTGCTTGGGTTTTCTGAGAGTGTTTTTATAACAGTTTTTACCCTTGCTTTGCTTTCAAGCTGAAGGGAATTCAGAAGCATACAGATTCCTCGGATTCCTCCCCCCCCATGCCCTTGTCCAGCCCCTCGGAGGCCACTCTTCAGCCCACACTGATGACCTTCCTCCCACACTTTATTGCTCAGTTTCACGCTGGGCGTGTTTTTTGAAATAGGAGATTCTCCAATCTGTATTTACATTCGGGTCACCATCTTTAGCAGAATGTCTCCCCCCCCCTTTCAGTGGTATACACGCTTTAGTATTCCTTAGGTTTTTAAATTCTATTTTAACAAGTGGGCTCAGTCTAGCAATATGAGTTTTTCACCAGTCTTGGACCCCTGGAGAGAAAAGTCCCCCTCATCAGCCCTGCAGTGGGACTCTGGCAACTTGGTAGTTGCTTGCCTTTGGTTTGGGCTCCCACTTGGCACAGTGCAAGGCTGAGTTCCCTGCTGGTATTGACCTGGAAAGGGGATCAGAGAGGAGGCAAATACCAGCATGCCCAGTGCACAAAACAAAGGATTTCAGTCCCTCTGTGGGGTGCCCATGACTGGAGAAGCCCAGCGGTGGTGAGCCAAATGGGGGCGTGGGAGGGGGAAGGAGAGGAGAGAAGGAATGGAATGTGATGTGCCCCCTTCATCATGCTGCAGGTAGGCATGCTCACTAACGGAGCAGGAGGAGGCTTGGGGCCGGAATGCGGCTCCTTAGAAGTGTCTGGGTGGGAAGGCGCCGCCGCCACCTCTGTTATCATCAGGCCAGGCAGGGAGGGTGGTGATGCTTCCCACCACCGTCCCTGCCAGGCCCCCCCATTGCTGACAAGGGCCCACCACTCCTCCCACTCACCAGCCCTATACATTTCTACAATTGGCAGAAGAACATAACCTCGGTGATTCTTGGAAAGTTAGAAACCCACAAAAAAGGGACTATACTTTTGACTCAGCAAGACCATAAGTCATGGTCAAGAATAGACATGTGTTGGACATCAACAACAATGATAAATGACATAATAGAAGTGGAGATCCTACCATTAACCTTTGCAGACCACAATCCGGTTATGCTCCTACTACAAGATACTCACTGACACCAAATTCGTACAGTTCTGTGTCTGGTCTAGAAGTGGGAATATTAATTACCTATAGAATGGGGAGCCCTGAACTGGATAGCCCAGGCTAGCCCAAATGCCATCAGATTTAGGAAGTTAAGCAGGGCCTTAGTTGTTGTAGATTTTCCAGGCTGT